>NC_030424.2:31151805-31171805 GCF_001660625.3 Ictalurus punctatus
ATAATAAAGCTATATAAATATATCTATATATAATACACAGAAGCGCAGGGAACCAGTGTTTGCAATAATGTTAACACTCAACATTTAAAGGACAAACTGGTGTGCATGTTATATTGGAGTTAGTGTACATGTTTAATAAATGCTATACAATGTGTTTTTATTAAAAGTGCGTGTCCGTGACTTCTCGTGTCTCCGCACATCACGCTACGCAGACAGGAAGTCACTTCCATTCGTTCCATTACTGAACTTTTCCTAGCTGGAAAGTGTGAAATGGGTACACGTTAGCCGTTTAGCTAGCCGCTGTTAGTTTCCCTCGACTAGCAATCTGTTAGGAAAATCTCGAGGACATAATGAACGCGTAATGGGTATCGGGTTAATGGTTCCCATTAGGGATTGAGTGGTTACTGTTAAATACCACCAGGGTTTGCTTTTTTTATGTGTAGATGATTACGATAAGAATATAAATAGATATTGTATTAGTCAGCTCAAACTAGGAACAACACGTTCCACTAAATGTCCATTACAGGCCACTAGAAACCCATTAAATCCCAATTAGGAACCACTAGAACTCTCAATAATAATTCTCATTATTTTAAAAGACGTAGCAACTATGAAAATAGTTATCTGATTATTATCTGATATTGATGAACGCCAACTTGAACAGCTAGCTTGTGTGTGTGTGTGTGTGAGAGAGAGAGATGAGATAAGATCAGAAGCTGAGGAGGCCAATAATAAACTCAACTCTCTCTCTCTCTACCTCTACCTTTTGGTCCATCTCTCCCATTTTCCATCTCTCTCCCTTTGTTGTTTGCCTCTTCTACCTTCAGTCTCTCTCCCTCTTTCAATATCTGGCTATCTCTCATTTTACAGTCATGTGAAAAAATAAGTACACCCCGTGGAAATTGTTGAATTTTTTGACGTATTTGGACGAGCAAACATTAGATCATCTTTGAAACAGCGTCTATTAATAAAGCTGGTCTACTTGGGGGGTGAGGAAACCACAAAGAAAACTTGCTTCTTCAATCATTTATTCAACAGAGAGCTCAATAGATGTGATATACTTCTGTGGAAAAAGTAAGTACACCCTTGGCCTCAGAAGCTTTTTTTTTTCCGCAGTCTGAAGTTGTCTCAGACCATTATCTGATCTCGTTCATAATACGTATTGATCATAATATTTCCGCCTCGCCTCACTACCGCGTAAAACGTACCTACACATCAGCTACTGCACCGAGCTTCATCAACAGCCTCGCAGAGACATCAATTAGATTTGGATCACCGTCTGATCCGATAGAACTCGGTCAGGCGACTGAAAGCTTGGAGTCAACGCTCCGCTACACGCTAGATAGAGCGGCTCCACTCAAAAGGAAAATAATTAGAAAAAATTAGCACCCTGGTATAACGATCAAACGTGAACCTTAAAACAGACCACTCGACAATTACACCGTAAACAGCGTCAAACCAAACTGGTGATATTTCAAACAGCGTGGAAGGAGAGCCTCCTGAAATACAGGAAATCTCTTGGCGATGCTAGAAAAATCTATTTCTCCACCTTAATAGGAGACAACAAAAACAATTCGAGATTTCTATTCAACACAGTAGCAAAATTAACTAGGAATAAAACTACAGAGAGAAACACTCAATCACAATCATTACATAGCAGTGAAGATTTCATGAATTTTTTCATTGGAAAGGTTGAAAATATTAGACGTGAAATTCAGGCCGTTAAATTAAACCCAGACAGTATTATAACTAACCCTGCAGATGATAATATAACAATCTCTGAAAGTTTAGAGTGTTTTGCTCCGCTTAGAGAGACCGAACTAGCTTCATTAATCTCTTCAGCCAATTCATCAACTTGTATACGAGATCCCGTACCTACATGTTTGTTTAAACAGATTGGTCCAGGAGTAACTGAACCACTTCTAAATATAATCAATTCTTCCCTAAGCACTGGCTGTGTACCTAAATCACTTAAATTAGCAGCTATTAAAAAACCTGACCTTGACCCGTCTCAACTGTCCAGCTATAGACCAATATCAAATCTCCCCTTCATCTCCAAGATCTTAGAAAATGTTTTAGCACGGCAGCTCTGCTCGTACCTACAGAGGAACAACATTCATGAAATGTATCAGTCGGGATTTAGACCTCATCATAGCACAGAGACAGCGTTAGTTAAAGTAGTAAACGACCTTCTACTGACCTCTGATCAGGGTTGTGTCTCGCTGCTTGTGATACTATAGATCACACTGTTCTCCTTGATAGATTAGAAAATGTTCTTGCATTAAGGGGACGGTCCTCTCCTGGCTCAGGTCTTATCTGACCGATCGTTATCAGTTCGTAGATGGAAACTGCGACATCTCCACGCATACCGGGGTTAAATTTGGTGTTCCACAGGGTTCTGTTTTAGGCCCACTGCTTTTTACTTTATATACGCTACCTCTAGGTCAAATTATTCGTAAGCATGGAATGATCTTCCACTGTTATGCTGATGATACACAGCTGTATGTTTCAGCGAAGCCAGAGGACAGACAGCAGCTTAGTAACGTTGAGGATTGTGTAAAGGACATTAGACATTGGATGCTTATTAACTTCCTCTTACTTAATTCTGATCAGAAAGAAGAACTTGTACTAGGACGACGTGTAGCTAGAAGAAATCTTTCTGATCTCACAGTAACTCTGGATGGACTTTCTGTGTCATCATGTGCAGCAGTAAAAGACCTTGGAGTGATTATTGACTCCAGTCTGTCATCTGATGCTCATGTAGATAATATTACTAGGATAGTCTTCTTTCATCTCAGAAATATTTCTAAGATAAGAAGTATATTGTCACTACATGATGCAGAAATATTAGTTCATGCTTTCGTCACCTCTAGACTAGATTACTGTAATGCCATACTGTCTGGATGTTCCAGTAGGAATATAAACAAACTCCAGTTAGTCCAGAATGCAGCTGCTAGAGTCCTCACTAGAACCAGAAGATACGACACATCACCCCGATCTTATCCACACTGCAGTGGCTCCCAGTGAAATCTCACACTGATTATAAAATACTATTATTGACCTATAAAGCACTAAACGGTCTCGTGCCACAATATCTAAGCGACCTTTTGGTTTTCTATGATCCTCCACGCCTACTTAGATCAAAAGATGCAGGCTATTTGTTGGTACCTGGAATAGTGAAGGCTACAGCAGGGGGAAGAGCTTTCTCTTATAGAGCCCCACAGTTATGGAACAGTCTTCCTATTAGTGTTCGGGACTCAGACACAGTCTCAGTGTTTAAGTCTAAGCTTAAAACGTATTTGTTTACTCACGCCTACCCTGACTAGACTTTCTGTTACGCTGTGTGTGTGTGTAAGATTACAGAGCATTTCCCGCCTTGAGAAATGAGCAGACATCATGTCTGAATTAATACCGAGCTCTCTCTCTCTCTCTCTCTCTCTCTCTCTCTCTCACACACACACACACTTCCTCACACTGAGCCCAGCTTACTGTCTCACACCTGCAACTGAAACCTGGTTAAAGACGTCTTGTGTGTGTGTCTGTGAGACAGAGAGAGATGTCTGTTATAACTAAATAATTCTTCAGAAGTGTGTGTTTTCAAAGCTGGTGGGCTAAAGGTGACATACACACACACACTGGTGACATTGTGGTCTGATTTACGTCAACACACACACACACAGTGTGCGTGCATCTGTGTGTGTGTGTGCGCGTTTATCTGTGTGTATCTCTATGTGCGTGCATCTGTGCGTGCATCTGTGTGTGTGTGTGTGTGTGTGTGTGCGTGCGTGCGTCTGTGTGTGTTTGTCAGTGGTGACGCCCAAGTCAAACCATAGAGTTGTCAGTTTTGTCATCTAAACCTCACACACATTTTGATGTGTGTTCTAAGGTGAGCATGATGTTCTGCTACTGATAGTCAATCAGAACTGATGCACCCTGGAAATAAAACACACACACACACACACACACACACACACACACACACACACACACACAATGCTCGATGTGAAATTTTCTGAATCTTTGGTGCGAAGGTTCTAGAATGATAAATGAAGGTGCCTGAATCCTCAGGGTGCAGGTTTCTTACTCTTTGATCTGGAGGTTCTAGAATGTTCCGTACAAATGTTTTTAAATTCTCGCCGTGGTGGTTCTAGAATATTCCGCTCAGATTTGCCTGAGTCCTCTGTGCGCAGTGCTCGGTTCTAGAAAGCTTGTTGTGACGGTTTCTTTGCATTCTTGGTGCAGAGGTTGTTGGATCCTCTTTGTGGACGTTCTGCCGTCCCCAGTGTGACGGTTCTAGTGTCAATCCTCCTTGTGACTCCTAAAGCCTCTGAGTTTTAGGAGCTTCTAGAATTCCCTTTATGAAGGTTCTATGATCCCTCCGGTGATTTGAGGATCTTTACTGTGAAGGGTCATTAATGTGCACCGATTCTAGAACCCTTGTCGTTAACCCTGCTATCCCTAGGAGTTTCAACCTCCTCGTGCACTGAGGGTTCCACCTGTGGAGCGTAAAGCCTAGAACTCCAGCTCAGGTTCTCGGAGTTCCTTCCTCCCTCCGTTACAGTTCCGCAGTCGCTTTCCAGCTGAAGGTGCGGTCAGAACTCGCAGATCTTTTAAAGGCAGTTCTAGAATCCGAACAGTTTCTGTTATCATCTATGGAAAGAGTTCTAGCGTCAGTAATGCCAAGGTTCTAGAATCGTGTATAGTGTAAAGGTCGTGTCCCGAATGGCTGTCCGTACCAGTGTGCTTAAAAAGTGCACTAACTACTACCACCACTTTACCATGAGTGACATTACTATGGAAACACGCGTCGCTAATTACCACGAGCTAGCTAGCAAATTACCTATGCGTTGTTACTTAGCTACAGTCACCATGGCAACGGCTTTAACTGTGTGACCTACCTAACTAGGGAGCTTTATTGTTAATAGAGCACAGCCATATTATATTGTGAGGCGTTTGTAATAACAATACACTGTTGAATATCACAGGGTACTATGGTTTTTGTTACTGTCACAAAATGTTAGTGTGTGTGTGTGTGTGTGTGTGTGTGTGTGTGTGTGTGTGTGTGTGTGTGTGTGTGTGTCTGTCTCGCACACAGAGGCTTCTAGGTGTCACTCACAGCGTTTTGAGTGTGACAGTAAGCCGGGTTCACTGAGAGGACACGCCACAGGTCCGTGTGTGTGTTCACAGTAATAGCTGCTTGACTCCTTACACTCACGCTTTCGTCCTAGTGACATTTTACAAACACACACTCTTTAATTACCTCCAGAAGTATTGGCACCCCCTTTTTGAAAAAAAATGCATAAAAAAGCTGAATATATTTATTACGGTTAAGTCGGTGCGTTCACGTCTGTCAGTAGAATTTAAATTGAGGAATAATTCAATAATAAAATGAATGATTAATTTTTTTTTTTTTAAAAACTGTCCTAATTTACTCCTTCTGAATTTAAACACTAAAACTTTACTTTGAGATTCATGCGACAGAGAAACATATTTCAGTTCTAAGAAGTAGAAAAGAAGTAGGTGAACAGAGAAATATTCTTTGGGGGTGCCAATAATTTTCACACCTTTTCATGGAAAAGAAATAAATAAGCAGCTCTTATGTGTGTTGGTTTGTTAGCTTCAAGGTACTTGTTTTCTCTAATGATTTTTCTGAAGTAAAGGAACCCGGCTGCAGCTGCACACAATGTAAGGTTTTATTTACCTCCAAGTGTTTCTGGAGCTCTTTCCGAGTGGTCCTTGGCTCGTGGGCTACTCTTCTGACTATTCTTCTGACTCCCTGGTCAGAGATCTTGTGAGGAGCTCCTGTGCGTGGCCGGTTGATGACGGATTGATGTTGCTCCCACATGTGGATAATGACCCCGATGGTGCTTACTGGAGAATTCAGAAGTTTAGAAATACGTCTGTATCTGATTCCATCAATATGTTTCACAACAATACGGTTGAGAAGGTCTTGAGAGAGCTCTTTGCTTTTACCCATCATGAGATGTTTCTTGTGTGACACCTTGGTAACGAAAAGCCTTTTTAATAGACCATTAATTTACTAACCCAGCTGATATTAATTTACACAGATAGGGGGTGTAATTACTTACGGATTTCAGCTGGTTCCTTGTCTTACCTTGCCTTGGAGAACTGCTTTTTCTTAGCGTGTTCAATACTTTTTTCCCCACATCATTCCAACTTTATTTATGGACTTTAATGTTGTGAGTTCTTTATATTTCCGGATTTCTTGCTTACTGTAACTGTACCTCAGATTATCGGTCAGCGCTGGAGTCAGATCCTGTGTTTGATATTTGAATTAAAAATGTACACGGATATAATATTATCATCATGTGTTTGTCGAGCAAGATCGACAACGAAAATAAAATCACCCCAGCGTGCTGGTCAACGTCGTAACCCCAACCTCGCTGAGGTAAAAACACAACACCCTGTGCTTAGTCCATCTCGAACCCAAGCCAACCTTCATATGTGTATTTTACAGAATTACTTCTACACATATTCGAGGGGTGCCAACACTTCTGGAGTTGACTGTAGAGCTAAATGTCTCACAAAACCATGAGGTTAATAACAAGAGAGAATTGTGTGATACCGCCCTCTATGGAGCAGTTAAAAATATGCACACACACACACACACACACACACACACACACACACACACTCATACAAACAAAGAAAAACACTTCAGTCACTACCTGTTGACATGAAGTTGGACGTTTGAAATTCAGATTAAGGGACCGTCTCTAAAGTTACATACGACATTGGTATACACTTCTAACTTCAATGGCATTTGAAGGGAATGACCTGCAGTGAAATCCCCCACTGTAAAGTGTTCATGTAGGTGTCACTTTTTAGATATTTTGATATTTAACCCTGCAATGCATGAACCAAAAAACCAACACGAGTGCATAAAGTGGAGACAAAATGTCCTGTATTAGAATGAATGGTTTTCTTTCAAAAAATGATTTTTAAATCCTATTAATGAAATAATTAAAAGAACTGATGATACACAAATGTTTTAATATTTTAAAGATGTTTATTTGTTTTCTGCATTTTATGTCTGTCACTCGGCCACCAGAAAACTGTATAGTGAACTCTGTGCGTGTGTGTGTGTGTGTGTGTGTGTGTGTGTGTGTGTGTGTGTGTGTGTGTGTGTGGAGAGAGAGAGAGAGAGAGAGAGAGAGAGAGAGAGAGAGTCTAATTGATGACTGAGCAATTTGATAAGATTATTATTATATTTTTTCAGATTAAATGTCACCTCTGCAGGTGGTTCCCCAGGACTCAAAAAGTGGACAGGAAGTGCTGCCTGTGTAAATAATTTTGAATTCCTTTGGCTCCCATCCACAATCTGTCTAAACATGTACATAAATAAATGAAACTGTACACAGTCCCCTATACGGTTTTCAAAAAAAAAAATTGTGCTCAATTACAAAAAAAAATTGTGTACGTTCATGTTGTTTTGGTATTTTTTTATTTTTTTTTTGGTTCATGCATTGTAGGGTTAAATATAAAAAAAAAAATCTAAAAGGTGTTCATCATAGCTGTGACCCCTACATGAACACCTTCCACTGGGTTTTCTGACTAAATCATTCCCTATAACGCTGTTGAAGTTAGACACGTGAACACTTTATACTGTACATGTCGTCTGTAACTTTAAACACGGTCCCTTAATATGAAAACCTTGTGTTCCACGTCACGTCCGGTTCACACCAGTTCACACTAGCTCCCTCTGACTTGGAAAGTCCTCAGGTTTCCTCAGATGCCCGATGGAGGGGAAGAGAGCGCTCGCGCTGCTCTGTGTTCTGGTCAGTAAATCAAACGAAATATTCTTCTTTTATTTCGTCATTTTACAAAACAACAGCATTTTGTTCTTTTTTTAAAAATTATTATTATTATTATTATTATTATTATTATTATTATTATTATTATTTTAAATAAACACATATGAGTGTGTTATAATGGTGTAATGTGTTATGAAGTGTTATGAAGTGTTATGATGTATTAGGAAGTGTTATGAAGTGTTATGATGTATTAGGAAGTGTTATGAAGTGTTATAATGTGTTATAATGTGTTATAATGTGTTATAATGTGTTATACAGTCCGATTTCAGCATAAATAATAAGAGTACGTGCGAAACAAAGCAGCTAAATGACGTCATCGTTTCGGGGTTAAATCATCGCTTTCGTTTAGTCTCTGGAGTTATTGGGATTGATTCTCTGTTTATTTGTAGCTAAAACTTCTTCTCTCTCTGTTTTTTGTGTTAAACATAGCCTGTGGTTTTTAATTTGGTCGTTTTGTAGTTTGTTTGTTTTCTGCTCGGACGGTGTGCGCGCGCGCCCGTAGTTTCACTTTCGTTTTCGTTATTTCCTCCTCTTTCCCTTTCATGTCACTTCGTGTCCGGTTGTGAATTCAGACCTAAAAACATCTCCACGAACTCTTTTCAGAAAAAAAAAAAAAAAAAAAAAAAAAAACATATACACATTTGTGTTGTTTTTGTTGTAAACGTGCTTTTTGGCGCACAGTGTGACGTCACATTACACGTTAGCGCGAGCAGGGCGCGGCTCAGAATGAGCATGCGCTTGTGAATGTGTGTGTGTGTGTTTTGAAATGGTGCCTCACCCAAGGTGGATTCCCAACATAGACTGATTCGAGCAGATATGCACTGAGCTGGTGCAGGCAGTGAGACAGTTTACAAGTTAATACGAGTCTCAGTGTGACGTCATAACTTTGGAATTGTTCCTAATTCACTGTAGCGTATCATTTTTCCTTCTCCCCCCTACAGTGGAGCGTTTTCTGTGTGACGGAGTGTGTGAGGAGAGATGGCACGAGGCGCCGGAGACGTGAGACGTGTGCCGACGATGGGCTGTACTCATCAAGTAGTGGATTACAGTGCTGTCGCTGTCCCATAGGTAAAACCACAAGCACCTGGGAATGGGACCGCGATAAATCATGAAGATTTGTGAACTCTGTTTTTAATTTAAAATGGCTTATTTATCTAAAAATGCGTCTTATTTAATATCGAAGATATTAAACTGAACCGTACCTAGAACGCTTTAAACTTTAAACAGTGATGGCTTATTTATTTGTTTGTTTGTTTGTTTGTTTGTTTGTTTTCTGCAGGTCATCACTTAGTGCGTGACTGCACTTCTAATGGAACTGCTCCGGAGTGTGACGCGTGTGAACGGGGATCATATCTGGATCACGCGAACGCTCTGTCAAAATGTGAACCCTGTAAGACGTGTGGCGTCAATGGTACGTTCCTGGACGGTTCTTGAATTTCGAATCCTGATTGGTCAGACTGTCTCCGCATAAACGCGGTAAAAAAAAAAAAAAAATCGTCAATACGTTGACGCATGTACAAGGAAGGAGTCTCCGGTGTCGGAGTTTACTCTTCGTTGCGGTTTCTCGGTAACACGCGAAACGCGCTGCGGTGTTTTTTTTCCGGGTTTTTTTGTCTTGATAACTTAACGAGAGACAAAAGAGAAGCTGGTGAGAGAAGCAGTGTTTATAGCTGCTATAACGTCATTCCATCTCGAGTGGTCCAATGCAGGTTGAGTAACCAACATTGCAGTTATTGCACCATGTGAGATGGAATGACCCTGTGATGTAAGTGAGAACAGGAACGGACTCATTTCGTGAACATTGAGAGTAACCATTAAAGGATAAAATGTACAAGATGTAGTTCTTTAATAAGACCTGCGGGGGCAGTGGTGGCTCGGTGGTTAAAGGCTCTGGGATACTGATCAGAAGTTCAAGCCCCAGCACTGCCAAGCTGCCACTGCTGGACCCTTGAGCAAGACCCTTAACCCTCAACTGCTCGGCTGTATTTTAAAATTTAACCTAAATTTGATGTTACTTCTAACGTCTAATTTCAAAATTCTTAGTCTTTTGATAAAAAATGAAGTTACGGTCACGAATAGTTCTACTCAGTGAAACTGAAGGTCGTAGACGTTTTGTCCTCAGATGTCCCCTGTGACCTTCATCCTCAATCAAAATGCTAACGTTAGAGCATGTAAATAATCTTTATAATGCTGATGATACAAACACGCTTGTTCACGTTGCTTTGCTCTCGTCTTCCTGCCGTAGACAACATGATCGAAGAAAAAAGATGTACGCCTGCCTCTAACGCCATGTGCCGCTGCATGGACGGCTATTACTGCGATAAAGGAGCGGAGTGTAAAGTCTGTTACCCCTGCAGCACGTACGTACGACACGTATATAACGACACACACATCACACGCGTCTCTGTGGGTTCATCATCACTACTCTTCAGCTACAGAGACGCTCGAGACAGAGAACAAATCATTCTGAGTAGATATTACTTCATGGATATTAGATTAGCTTCAGTTTAAGCTACAGATCCAGAATTATTTACCCTTGGTGAAAATATGAGAGAAATATGACCTTAAATCAATAATAAATGTTTTATTAAGTTATACACAGCTTTATGTACGCGTTTTTTTTTTAATAGAACCTCTGCTCTAACAAACCTCCAGTCACTTATGAATACAGTGTTTTTCTTTCCTCCATTCGTCCAATAGGTGTGAGTTTGGGATTAAAGTACCGTGCAACCTCACCAGCGACGCACAGTGCCACGAACAAGGTACGCAACTTTAAAATGTCGTTTGTTTGAATATAACGAAGTCGGAGAGCCGGTGGAGCTTCACTGCGTTCGGGTTCACGTGTCTAGAGCGGTTTATAGAGACGGGTTAGTGTGCGCTGTTCTGAAAGATGTTTATTGAAACGCCTTCGCGCTTTATAAAAGTATTAAAGCGAAGTGCAAATGAAAACCTGAGTTCTGGATCGTGATTGGTCAGGAGGTGTTGATTGATTCTCTAGAACGGCGGCTCGGACAGTGGCGCAGCTGCACGTCACGGGTTGATTTAGAATCAATGCGCTCGTTCTGATACGTTATCGTTTCTATAGTAACGGCTAAAAAAAACGTTTTGTTTTTTTTTTTTAAAAACTGTTTAGATTGTTGCAGCCAAAAGTGCTTGATTTGCTGTGACTTTTGAAAAAAATTGCGATGCAATTTGCAGATTTTTTTTTTCTTTTTTGCGGCTTTTTTTCTCTCTTTTATACGGAAAACTACTCGAATCGGTGAACTCGCACTAAATTGTTTCGCACGCTGTTTCGTAGCGATGTTGTCGGTAAACGAGACCTTTTAGCTGTACTGATGAATCGAAGACGGCTTTAGCTGGAATGTGTGATGTCATCACGACGCGCCTCGGCCCTAAATCTGCGGAAACTCTGCGCCGATCTTGAAGAATTGCTTGATTTGGCGTTCGTTTCTGCGATCGTGAAATCCCGGAAGGACCGGGAAAAGTCTGTGGGATTGTTGATACGGTGAAGGTTCACGGAAAGGAGACGTTTATTTAACATTTACGGAAGGAGTCTCCAGTGCCAGCGCTTTGTAACGGTCTGACGTTCTGAGAAAGTCGGCTGCTATATCATAAGTGATAGAGGAACGGTGTATACATCTGTTATCGATTTAAACACGGAGTACACTGTGTATAAAACACAGTGAACAGTGCTGAAGGTGCAAGGGACAATTCTCACAAAGAAACAGCAATTAGGACAAAAAAGTATTGATTGAAAGTATTGATTTAATACGTCTTTAATGGACTGTTGTGTGTTTATATATTTCAGGGCCCAACACCACAACTGCCAGCATCAAAATCCCGATCCTAATAATTGCATTCATAATAATAATAATAATAGCAGCAGTTGTTTATCTGTGGAAGAAAAAGCTGTTTTGTTTTAAACCACCGGAACCACTGAAAACCCCTGAGGTGAGGTGCACTGAGAACACACCAGAACACACGAGAACTCGCGTCTCATCAGCGTTTACTCGTTTACATTTATTATTCCAGATTCAAATATTTCAGATCGTGTGTGGGGGTTTTTATTTTATTTTTATTTTTTTTGTGCTGATTTGTGAAGTTTTCATGATATTTCTTTATCTTTTCTCTGCAGCCATTGGACCTGTTAATTGGTAAGTGTCTTTTAAAAAAAAAAAAAGAGTCCTCAGATTTTGGACCTTGTTAAGTAAGTAAATAAATAAATAAATAAACATGAATTTCCTGTATTGTTATTGTACGAGTGCGGCAGGATCCGTAGTCGCAGGAGTGCAGTTCCCCGTTAGGCTAGGTTTTAAAATTAAAGCATCAAAATAAACAAAACATGAAATTAAAAAGCACTTACGCTGACTGTAAATGAATTGTACTTTAAAGTTTCAAAGGAATTTAAAAAAAAAAAAAAATCCTTCATTAAATTGGAAACGTAATGGAAAACGTTTTGAAAATGATTCTGGATAACTGTTTCGTTTTTGCTCCACGCTGATGCCCTGAACAACGGATGAGAGATAAATACTATAAAATAATGCCATTTTTAGTTAGCTAGCAAGACTGATCCTAGTTCTAGCTAGCTAAATTTTTTTGCTTTGTTTTAGAATAAACGTGTAAAGCTAGCTAGCTAGATAATACCACTGAGAGATTGTTCTGGCTAGCACGACAGGTTTTATTCTGTTAGCGGATACGAATGACATTTTCCCATCTAGGGTACCTTAGCTAGATCTTCACCGACGAAGTTAATAACCGGAGAACACAGCTAGCCAAAGTAGGTGTCACTAGTGTCACTTTTTATCACTAGCACATTAAAACCCACCTCCAGTTTATCAGCGCTGTTGTAGCGCTAATCTTGAGAAACTTGCCGAAACCTTGTCTTTAACCTGAAACGGTATTCGAACTCAAATATTATATTTTAAATCTCAAATATCCCGAACAGATGAAATTTATCCTTAATTCGATGCATCGTTATGGCTAGCGATGCTAGTGCCAGTCTTTTATCTAGCTAGCATTAGCACTGTATGAGGCTAACCATTCACAGCTAGCCAGCTTGTTAATACTGTTGAGGCATGTTCGCTAATATTACAGGTTTCAAACTTTAGCTTTAGTGGCTACGTAAAACAAGTTTAAGATAGATAATACATATTTCCTACTGTACAGTATCACTTTATTATATATATTTTATTCCCCTATTTAGCCTGAAATAAAAATAAATAAATAAATAAAAACATCAAAAAACATCAAAATCTTCTTCCATTAATGTAGATTTTACATTTCCTCCAATCAGGGGTTTGTTTTTTTAAAAACATTTTATTGTTGCCTTTTGAGACGCATAACATTTCTTAAGACCAAGTTCTATCGCTCATCTTTCTCTGTAGATAAAGATCTGGGTGAGTTTCTGCCTAAAATATCGGAAATCCTGGGTGTCCGCGTGATCCTGCAGGTTGTCAGGCAACAACGCCTGCTGTCTGAGGGCGTAATAGACAACATAACGGTTGAAAATCCTCATGACGCGAGCGAACGAGCTTACCACCTGCTGAAGGCTTGGTATGAGAAACACGGAAAAACAGGAGCTTACAGAACGCTGCGTGAGAACCTCATCGCCATCGGCAAGAGAAGTAAAGCTGACGAGGTGCGCGAACTCATCGGCGAAAGAGAAAATAATAACGTGACCTAGAATAAAGGAGTCGTGTAGTTCTCTAAAGGGTCATTAAAGACAATCCAGGAAAAACTAAATCTTTAAAAACCTCGGACGGGTCGGAGGAGACGGAGTTGGCTATTTTCTACCGTCAGTATTTCGTCTGCTAGTTCAAACGTTGCCGTTCCGGTCACCTGAAACCCGCCGGGCTCGGACACGGACAAGCCTGCAGATGAATGAGTTTACTGTGCACGGTACCACACCGGAACCAGAAAGAACGCTGTGGATGTTCTTCCTCGGATAGCCTCAGGATCCCAATTACTACAAACGAGACACGATTTCTATCCGTTCCCCGGATGACGACGCGTTCCCTTTCGAGTCTGATAAATTGATACATTTCCATCTTGTCCACTGTCTAAAGCGCAAAACGCATAAAACAGAATTTAAAAACCTTCGCTTTTTACATCAAGTTCTTAACAAACTGTAGTTGTTTTTTAGTTTGGGGTTTTTTGTTCGGTAGTTTTGTAGTTCAACACTCGGCTATATTTGTGCCATTCTTAGAATTAGGCTCTTTTTACTAAATAGCTTCATGTTTGTTTGTATGTGTTTATATTGGTGTGATGGAGCTCGTGCCAAATTTAAATAAATGCTGTTGATTTTCTCCTGTTAGATCTCGGCTTGTTTCTTCGATTACCCTTGACCGTACGATATTATTATACTCTGCTGCGTCATTTACGCATTATTATACTATTATACATTACTATACTATTATACACGACTATAAGTCTATACACTGCTATACAATTCTACACGTCTATATTATGCATACACTACTGTACTATTATATATGACTATACTATTATTACACAGTGTATATTATTGTATAGTATATGTTACAATCATGCACTATACTATTCATTATCATTATAAATTGGTATACCATTTACTAAATTAAAACTGGCTATGTTTACAATATTATACACTGCTATACTCTTACACAATGTATACTATTATACACTGTTATAATCATACACTATACAATCCAACATTATTTATGATTATACACTGCTATACACTATTAAACACTTATATTATTACAAACGGCTATATTATACACTACTATATTCTTTGCTATTATGCACTGATATTCATTACTACACTCCGCTACACTATTATACACTGCTATACTATACACTATTATTATACACACACTTTGACAGACTCCACCCACCGAGCCGACTGGTACACACCCCAGTCGCCGAAATACCCGATACGGGCTCCACCCACCGAGCCGACTGGTACACACACCAATCGCTGAAATACCCGATACAGGCTCCACCCACCGAGCCGACTGGTACACACCCCAGTCACCGAAATACCCGATACAGGCTCCACCCACCGAGCCGACTGGTACACACACCAATCGCCGAAATACCCGATACAGACTCCACCCACCGAGCCAACTGGTACACACCCCAGTCACCGAAATACCCGATACAGGCTCCACCCACCGAGCCGACTGGTACACACACCAATCGCCGAAATACCCGATACAGGCTCCACCCACCGAGCCAACTGGTACACACCCCAGTCACCGAAATACCCGATACAGGCTCCACCCACCGAGCCGACTGGTACACACACCAATCGCCGAAATACCCGATACAGGCTCCACCCACCGAGCCGACTGGTACACACACCAATCGCCGAAATACCCGACACAGGCTCCACCCACCGAGCCGACTGGTACAGCTATATTTACACTATCTATAAACAACTATGATGTAAAACCTATAGTCAGCCCACTGAGGACTGGTTCCAAACCCAGTTGTTCACCCTGGGACAGGTGCAGCGCTCACCTACTGAACCACAGGTAATGATAACGTGTGCTTAATTACTGTTGCTTTATCCTTTAATAACATAACAGGTGGCACTGAAAGTTCCGCGTGAACTCACCCGAGTGCAGAATCAAGCCCGGGTCTCTACACAGGTACAGATCTTTGACACTGATCCACAGGGTGAGACACGTGTAGAAGGATTGTTTTAGAGACATGAATAAGAGCACAAGAGTGACAGATGTATTAATTACAAATGGCTGCTTTAATAGTACCATAAACAGTTATCCTGAATAAGTTAGTACTTTTACCTACATCGACAGAAGAACTCAAGTTATCTCAAGTCACAGTAACATCAACATCGAGTCACAGAATGGGGTTTAGGATGGAGAACTTCATTAAAAGCTCATGACTATAGAGAGGTGCAGGGACGACGTCATTTTGTACCGGAACCCGAGAGTTAGCATCACACCGGTTCCCTCGACAACAACCCAGTAGGATTTTGACACAGGCTTTTGGATTATCGCAAAAAATAATCCCTGTGATCAACAAAAGTTTACAACACTAACACGATCTGTCCATCAAGAGGATCTTCACGAATGAACCACGTTTATGACGTTTGAAGCCTAAATACAATCTCCAGAAATAAACAGCTAGCCGTACGCGATAAACGAACTTGTGCCCATGATGCATTATTTTTGAGAAAATCCCATTCGTTTGTACGTGCATCTCATCCGGATCGTTTTTTTTAACTATTAAAACAGTTCATTAGTTATACTAGAATTTATTGTACTACAATTCGGAAAATACCAGAAATCGATAAAGTGACGCACTGCAGGAACACGTGTCTGTAAACGCAGACTAGTGGGGATGATGTTTTCCTGCTCGGCGTGATGACGTTTAATGTCCCCGACAACGTCCACAGTCCCACTTAGCAACTTGTTAGCAACCGCCTTTTTCAATGCATCTAAAAGCTTTAATAAATCACGAGCAGGGTTTTACTGGCGTATTTTATGTCGTAGAATAAAACGCGAAAATATTCTGAGCTTGTGTTCCCCACAGACCTTAGTTTAGGCTTTTAACCAAAATCCCATTCAAAAAACACACTGACTTCGGTACGATGGAACCGGAAGGCTACAATGCTAACTCGTTTCCAGGTTTTGGCGAAGAAAATGACGTCATCCCTGCGCTACTCTATTGCACTATTGCTATAGTGCTATTGTCCCTAGCTAATAGCATACTTGCTAACTAGCTAATTAGCGATGACAGTGAACACATATAAAATACATATTCATAAGGCTTTAACTTCATTATTACACGCTCATCTGGATGGACAGATGGACCAGGAAAGGTGCTTTTAGAGATGCTGTGGTGTGAGTGACGTTAGGCTTGGGGCTGGTTTTGCAGCGAGACAGAGCGCCCCCTATAGCAGTGACGCAGGAATGCCAGAGCAGCCAAGATGAAAGTGCTACAGAGGAGTGAGAGTCCACTGAGGAGGAAGAGCGATGTGTAAGAGCCTGACCAATCCAACAGCCAACCTGAGAAACACACACACACACACACACACACACACACACACACACACACACACACACACACACACAGAGTGATTTATTTTACTTATATTTCTCAAATGTCTCTACGAATCTTTTCTAGACTTCAGTTTCATACTGAATCACAGTCAGAACTTTCTAAACTGTTTCAGCTTCCAAAATTAAAAGTAAATACCAAAATGAATGGCGACAGACAGACAGACAGACAGACAGACAGACAGGTGTTCTCACCTGCTACTGGTGGGCTGATGAGGTATGGAATGGCATGCAATAAGCCAACCACACCCAGAGCTGTGGACAGGTGGGCGGAGCCTACAATGTCACAGGTGACCACAGGGATGAGAGCCAAGTAGGCCCCGTCGAAGAAGCCGTAGAAAATGGAGAAGGACACGAGTGTGGAAAAAGTCCTTAACAAGGGCACAAAGAGGCAAATGAATCCCTCGAATCCCACTGCAATCAGAAATGTGACTACGCGAAATGTCCTCAAACACCTGAGTGAAAGAAACAAACAAACAAACAAAAACAATCAAATGAAAACACGCTCATATTGTTAGTATGTTACAGTAAATCAGTGGTTTCTGATTACCAGTAGATCAGAATGAGTCTCATATTAGCAATAGATTAGCAGCAGTCTCAGATTATTTGTGTCAGATTAGTAGTAGATTAGCAGCAGGCTCAGATTATTTGTGTCAGATTAGTAGTAGATTAGCAGCAGTCTCAGATTAGCAGTTGTCACAGATTACCAGTAAATTAACAGCAGATTCAGATTATTAGTAGACTAGCAATAATCACATATTAACAGTAGATTAGCAGTTATCTCAGATTAGGAATTAGATTAGCAGTAGGTTAGCATCGGATTCAGATTAGTAGCCGAGTATCAACAATCATATATTAACAGTAGATAAACACCATTAGCAATTGTTTCAGATTATCATTAGATTAGCAGTGGTCTTGAAATAATAATAAATTAGCAATAATCTCAGATTAACAGGGAATTAGCAGTAGTCTCAGTTTAACCATAGATTGTCAGTAGTTTAGTAATAATTTAAGATTAGCAGTAATCTCATATTAGCAGTAGATTAGCAGTAGTCTTGAATTAGCAGTTAAACAGATTAGCAAAAGGCTCATATTAGTGAATTATCCGTAGTTTCAGGTTAGTATGAAGACAGATTAACACCTGATTAGTAAGAACAGGAGCATGATCTTGACTCACTTCCTGTCCGAGATCCATCCAAAAGTGATATTACCCACAATTCCCATAATCCCTAGGATGGACATGAGCAGGACGGCCTGATGATGGCTGATGTCCACGCTGAGAGAATACGGCACCAGGTACACGAAGGGCACACTGCAGCCAAATGCCAGGAACAGGAAGGCTACTGACAGCAACAGGAAGTCAGGCTTAAAGAGGAAGCTGTATTTGTCTGATGACGGAGGGAAGCGACAGCATTCCTGTTCTCTCCTTTTTCTCGACTGCGTGATCGGAAAACCAGGACCTTCAGAAGACGCCATCTCACAGAGAAGCTGTGAGCCGGGTAGCTTTGGGGTCGCTAGCTTTGGGGTCGCTAGCATCAATTGGACTAGGTGTAAGTCATTTAGCATTGAGTCAGCTAGTTTTGAATCAGATACCTCTGACTCAGCTAGTTTTGAATCAGTTACCTCTGACTCAGCTAGTTTTGAATCAGTTACCTCTGACTCAGCTAGTTTTGAGTCAGCTAGCATTAACTCCAGTAGCTTTGAGTCAGGTAGCCCTAAGACACAAAGCTTTGACTTGGCTAAATTCGAGTCAGCTTGGACATCCAAGTCAGCTAGTTTTGAGTTGCCTAGCACTGAACAGACTAATTTTGAATCCGTTTGCTTTGTGTCAGCTAGCATTAAGTTGATTAGCTTTGAGTCATTCAGCTTCAAGTCAGCTATCTGTAGTTCAGCTATCATCGACTTGGAAAGATTTGATTTCGCTAGCTTTGTGTCTTGCTTTGAATCTTTTACCATCATCTCGGTATCTGTTAGCATGAAGTCTTCTGAATGTTCTTCATGTTCTTTCTCTTTGTCCTTCACCGCTTCTTTGTTGGACTCTTTCACTTTCACCCCTACCCCATCATGGCTAGCTTGTCCTCCCTGAGATCTGAGCAGACTCTTTTCTTCTTCTTGCTCTTTATCGCATGTATCCTCGTTCTGACCGATACCAGCAAACTTGACTGTTTTTACATCCTCCTGAACATCAGGTTCATCCAGGATCTGTTTCACATTCTCCTTTTCACCAATACTTTGGCCCACTAAGGGCCTCATAAGAGACCCACAGACACACAAGTTTGAAACAAGACCCCCTAAGGTAAGAAGAGCCCCCCTCCAGGAGTACAGGTCGATGAGGTGCTGAACCAGAGGAGGAAGGATGAACGTTCCAATACCTCTTCCAGACATGGCAATTCCGTATGCCAAAGCCTTCCTCTCATTGAAATAGGTGCCCACCATCGCTACTGCTGGTGTGTAACTGAGGGCAAATCCCAAACCTGTGGAGGACATAAATGAAACAACAGTGGTGAATTTGTGGTGAAATCATAGGCAGTCCTACTCCTACTCCTGCCATCCTGAAGCCTTCAAGCTCCTACTCATATCATCCTGAAGCCAATAATCTCCTACTCATATCATCCTGAAGCCTACAAGTTCCTTCTGCTGCCATACTGAAGCCAACAAGCTCCTTCTGCTGCCATACTGAAGCTGACAAGCTCCTACTCCTGCCATCCTGAAGTCTATAATCTCCTACTCATATCAACCTGAAGCCTACAAGCTCCTTCTGCTGCCATCCTGAAGTCTACAAGCTCCTACTCCTGTCATCCTGAAGCCTACAAGCTCCTTCTGCTGCCATCCTGAAGTCTACAAGCTCCTACTCCTGTCATCCTGAAGCCTACGAGCTCCTACTCCTGCCATCCCGAAGCCAAAAAGCTGCTTCTCCTGCCATCCTGAGGCCTACTACATAGCTCCTACTCATGTCAGGATGAGGCCTACAAGCTCCCACTCTTACCACTTTAAGGCCTGCCAGCCGGAAGTCTGCAAGCTTCTACTCCTGCCATCCTGAGGTCTACAAGGCTCTACTCCTACTATCCTGCAGCCTAGTAGCTCTTACTCGTACCTT
>NC_030424.2:31176805-31196805 GCF_001660625.3 Ictalurus punctatus
GTTCACAGTGAAAAGTCACAGATCGGTGATTATAAAAACAATTAAAAACAAAAACAAAGGAAGCATGAAAAAATATGAAAATATTACAAAAACACACAGACAAGATGTGCAAATATCTTTTTTTTTTTTAATTTAACATTTTATTCCTCCAGTTTCCACATCAAAACAGCTGAAACCACTGTAAAAAAACCCTTCATAATATAATCTTATTTGCATATATTACAAATAAAAATAAAGAAAAATCTACATTTGGTTAAATAAAACACCTTCCTTCCTGATTTTTTTCATGGAGTACTTGCAGAATATATTATATATATATAAAATCACACTGTTCATGTTCCAAGCTTCGGCTTCAGATTCTCTGTACATATCCAAGTTTCAGACTTTTAAAACATTAAATACATTTAAAAACATTTCAGATGTAAAATATTCAAATTTCTAAAAGTAAAGATACACAGCGAATGTCTCATTCGTGCAAACGATTCAATCCATAAACGTGTTTTCTCTTAAACCACAAAGAAAGAAAATTAAATAGAAAAATCTTTCACTTTATTTTGTTCTTTTTTTACTACACTTTCTTAAACGTAGCAGCTTTGTAGAAGGCTTTAAGCTCCGCCCACTTCACAATCACACAATCGCGTCGTGTCCTATATCCAGAAAAAGCTTGTTTTCTGATACACCGTATACATTCAGATCATTACAATATTTCCTTTACATTTCCCCACGCGGAAAATGTTGTTTTTTATGTTCAGAAGCAAAAAATTTCAGCTTCTAGATTCACACGACGGAATTTCTCAAAAACGTTGATTAGTTACCGATTCAACGTTAGATTTTTAGATTATTATTATTTTTTTTTTTTAGAAAAGTTCATGTAGAAATTGTTAAAAGTCTTCAAAAGTGACATAAAAATTAATTCTAGTATCAAAAGACTAGATTTTTTTGTTGTTGTTTAGATAGGTTAGGTTTCATTAAGTATGCAACTTCTTTGCATATTCAATTAGACAAAGCCTCATTTGCATATTTTTTTTGCTGTAAATGGTAAGAATATCAGCAATAAACTGGCACATACTGATCGTAATATTTACGCTTTTTTTCTTTTTAATAAAAACGACCCTCACCTGTAGTGTCCTTAAAAATACATTTAAGAAAATCCTGCTGGTTTTTTTCTTCCTCTACAATAAACCCGCCCTTTAGACGTGTTGCACAAAAACACTGCGTTCAAAACATTTTCTGCTCATTAGTGATAAAAACATCTTTATCTTACAATAATAAACTCTTCAAAAAGGTTTAAAGGTTATTTACAGTTTACACATTAACATCAGGCCGAGACGTGAGGAGTTTCTCAGGGCTCCTCAGACGACTTTAAGAGCTCTAGGAAAGCTCCGACTGCTCCGAAGTATCCCTAAACACACACACACACACACACACACACATTAGAATAACACTAACATGCACTACTCAGTATAATAGCACATACATTCCCTCTTCAACGTTACAAAACTACTGTGATGTCATATTCAGAACGCTTAATCAAATGTAACTTAAGCTCCGCCTCCTTTTGACCGGCACAATTAATAGTAAATATTTTCCTCACCCTGCATTCACAGGGTTTTTGTGGGCGTGGCCTGTCCATCTAGCGTTTCATTTTTATTTCCAATGAGAAAAGCCAACTGTAGCCTGCAGCACACGTCTTAAATGTTGTAATATGGATCTAATATTTCAATAAAATATTGTTTGATATGTGTACTGTAAATGCCAGGCTACGTATTAGCTTCGTCAGCAGATTAGCAGTGCAAGCTAACTGTAGCGACGTACACCGATCAGAGGCACCAACGATCTCCGCGACGCCTACGCTGTAATTCCGTCCATTGTGGTGTGGGTCGTGCGACAGCGCCTCCTAGAGGACACGCTAACGTCGCGTGCAAAACTTTACAAAATGGCTGTGCTTCCAAATGAAACTCGCTTCATCACACTCGCGCAGGCGTCGCCTCCTCGCCCGGGTCGCCTCACGGGACCTGATGACGGGTTATTTTACCTCGTGCTCTAGGAAAAGAGCCTTCAGTTTTCCTTTGGACCAGAAGTCCATGGCGTAGGCGAGCAGCTTCATCGACAGCGTGTTGATCCGCAAGAAATTCCCGACAAACACCACCCTGTCGATTTTCTGTTCAAAACAAATAAATAAATAAATATCCGTATCTGAACCCTAGATACAGGAAGCAAATTTCACCCAATTTAAAGCTATTTTTAATTCAAATATGTGACATAATCAAAGGTATTTTTATTTTCTCCGGTAAAACCATCAGATCAATGCAGTGTCAGTAACACCCCATAAGCTGTTTTACGCTAGCTAAATGCTTGGCTAATAATTGGTTAGATTCCTACAAGACAGACAACACACACACACACACACACACACACACACACACACAGACAGTGACGTTCACACGATTAAATACGTTTTACACAAATAATTCCACATTAAATGTACACAAGTTCTTTACTTTCACACTGGAGGATAACGTAGGCAATAATAATAATAATAATAATAATAATAATAATAATAATAATAATAATAATAATAAAATCTATTCTGTCCAATTCCAAAAGTTTAGGAATAACAGTGCAATTAGGTGAGAATTAGAACAGCTTGTGTAATCCATAGACCTGTTTGTGCTTTTATATCCTTTTTCTGTCATTTAATGAAAAACTGGAGGTTAGAAATATCTGAAATGTTGCCTTGTGTATAAAACCTTGTGAAAAAATAATGTGACGCAATGCAGACAATGAAAAGTGTCGTTTAACAACATTATATAATATTTCATTCACGTGCGGTTACACCACCTGACATGAACCACCATCATCATACAACTATGTTCTAGTAGATGACTTTTAGTCCCCCATAATAGTCTCTCTCTCTCACACACACACACACACACACACACACACACAGACACACACACACACAGACACACACACACACACACACAGACACACACACACAGACACACACAGACACACACAGACAGACACAGACAGACACAGACACAGACACACACACACACCTCGTTGACGGCACACATGCGTGCGATGGAGCCGATGTTGTTGGTGATGGTGACCAGTGTGGCTCTGGCCAGGTCTTCTTTAGAGATGCTGTCCCTCTTCTCCTTACTCATCATGTGACCAAAACTACACACACACACACACACACACACACACACACACACACAAATAAGCAAACATATTTTAAACCGTTTCAGATTAAAGAGTGTATTCACTCACTTACTATAATCCCGCGCTCGCTATAGTCCCGCGCTCGCTATAGTCCCGCGCTCGCGCTCGCTATAGTCCCGCGCTCGCGCTCGCTATAGTCCCGCGCTCGCGCTCGCTATAGTCCCACGCTCGCTATAATCCCGCGCTCGCTATAATAACACTTTATACACCTTTCAAAAATTCTCTGTTCAGTGTGAATTAGTGGAAAAAACATCTTTATGTTACAATGATAAAAGCTTTAAAGGTTATTTATAGTTTACACATTAACATCAGTCTGAGACGTGAGGTGTTTCTCAGGGCTCCTCAGAGCGCACACGCACACACACACACACACACACACACCTGGAGGCGACAGTGGACCCCTGGAGGCTGAACCGCTGATAATCTCCGCCGTAAATATCCTTCACCAGTTTGTCCACGCTGTTGCCGTCTCCTTTACTCGCCATCTCCAGCGCTTCCTCAAACGTCTCACAGCCCGTCAACAGACAGCACAGACCCAGGAACGTCCCCCCACCCAGACTGCAGCGTGAAATAATCATTCATTACTCACAACAAATCAAGTGTGGGAACTTCTGAGGAAATTCATCAGCAGATACTCACACAAATGCATTAACAGCAGTGGAAGCAGTGCTTCACATAACCTTTATTTATAAACTGCTTTCAAATTTTTTTTTAAAATTAATTAACTAATCTGATGCCAATTTCTTTATGTTAATAATAAATAAATAAATACATACATACATAAATAAATAAATGACACAGCACGCCAGAGTGTCTGAATTTAAACATTTTGAAGCTTCTTCTTAATCTCATTTATTTTTGAAGAAATTTCCGAGAAATCCCCGTGTTTGTCGGTTAAAATCCTGGACTTCACCACAATCCAGATAAATCCTAATAATCACCAAAGCGTATTTCTGTAAACTGACCTGGTGCCGGTGATGCGTTTGTATTTCTTCTCGGAGTAAACAGCGAGGACGCTGACACCTGACCCGATGTTGACCAGCAGCATGGGGAACGGGTTCTCCAGACAACATGGCCTCTTCACACAGCGCTCCGTGTCCGTGGGGTTCTCAAAATAATAACACTCGGGTTTCCCGTTAAACCCGACCGAGTCCAAATAGAGCAGCCCGCGGATCAGGCAGTCCAACTCGTCCAGCTTTGCTAACTCCACACCCGCCATCTACAGACAGACAGATAGAGACAGAGACGCTAGATAACCAACGGACGAATGTAAATAATAATCACTGTTAACGAGAGGTCTCGTTTCATCTCACCATCCTGAAGTCGTTCTCAAACTTGTATGCCCCGCCCCCTGTGGCGCAGATCGTCCTGCGGAGCTTGCTGATCGTTTTCTCTTGCACAGCGGCGAGGAACGGCGTGACGTCGGCTGTCTGGAAGCGGATGAAGTGCAGCGTTCCGACTCGTCCGCACACGCTCAGGTCACGTAGCTCCAGCTGAAGGTCCCGCACGGGGAACTTCCTGTACAGCGTGTTGGATCTGAGGTACGAGCAGATCGTCCGTAAGCTCCCCAGCTCCTCTTCCTCCTCCTCAGTCATGTCGTTTGGCCTGAAGTACACCAGCTTCACCAGAGAACCGCCAATATCCAGGCCGAACCAGAGGACCGCTGGAGGAGGCGGGACAGGGAAAGAGAGGACAGAAATGAACCTCAGCGTTGGACTGCAGCTCTGGAGTACTGATCAGAAGGTTGTCAGGTTGAATCTCAGAATCTCCTGATCCTGCTCTGTAGGTTTCCTCTTTATAAGATCAGGACGGTCAGGACTGTCTTAAACACTCTCAAAAGGGGGGTTCTGCAAGGGTTCCTTAAGGATCCATTGAATAATTAAGGGTTCTTACATGGCCAAATGGGTTCTGGTAGAGAAACCTTGACAATCAAAGAAGCTTTAAGGGTTCTAAAATGTTAGACGTTATGCTGTCTGATGGGCAAGGATGAGAAAATAATAAGGACCCCTCCTATTAGATACCCATTAGGGTACTTCATCATGTTTCCTCACACATCCAGTAAGAGAACCCCAGAGAACATCTTCCACTGAAAAGGCACCCTCGAGGGCATTTCATCACGTGTTCTCCACTCTGAGGGCACTTTATCATGTTTAATCTACCATGGGGGCACGAGGAGGGGGGTAGGTGGCAACTGTAGTGACACAACTTCTTGCCCAGGGACTGGTCATGCCACTGCTCAGCGACAGCCCCTCTATGATAGCCGGCCCACCGGACCCACCCTGAAACTCCGAAACGTCCGTCAGATTACAGTCAGGCCATTCCTACGGCTGCAACGAGAAGGAGGAGCAACTTGAGGAGCGTCCGATAAAACGTCGCCAAGCTGCACGGAGAACACGCCTCTATACACCACGATCCGAGTCTCAACCCAAACGAGGGAGTCCCGTGCCCGACGCGCGGTCCAGGCGACAGATTTTCCCGCGTAGAGAAACAATGAAAGAAACAAAATATTTAAAACCCACAGGAATTTATTTTACATATCGAACCTATTATTCTCCTCATCCTCTCCTTCTGTACACAAAGCAAACTTTATTTTAGTGCGTGTTTAAGTGCATGTGCAACCCCATCGCGGTGATCGAGTGGCGCTGAAACCCGGATACACCGCTACAGAGTCCCAGAATCATTTCCAGGAGCAGACGGGGGTTAAGGAGATCGATTCAAACCCTGAACATTAAACACCAAGACACTTCTGGAGCCATACACCAGTTACTAACCTCACCGCTATTCTTACTATATTTGTTGTTATCAGTTTCTGGTCAGCATGAGGAGACCGGTCTCACTGTTGAGTCCTCAAACAGTCAGCGCTTTTTTTGTTGTCACAACCGTCCTGTTTATTGAAGGTGAGAAGGACCCGGAGGTCTCTTTGTCCTTCTTTTTGTTTACATAAATACATGTACAAATCCGAAAAGTTGAAGGGTAGAAAGAAAGACAGAAAACAAAATGTGATGGATGAAAGTCACTTCAGTTCTGGCATTCAGGAGTGTCCTAGAGTCAATATAAATTAAATATTAAAAAAATAAGTGAACTGGAAATATTTAAAGGTCAGTTTATTATGCAAGCAGCGTTACACATTACACACGTGGCTGCATTCAGACTCGGATGATGAGAAGCAAAGTTCACACTCAAACAGACAACCTGAAATAACCTCGCCGTTATACAGTCGTGATTTCATAACGCAAGTCCGGTGAGTAAGTCCACGGCACAAATCACAGAACACTTTAATGCCCGGGCATGTCGATACTGCTCTGTACGCTCAGGTAGGCCGTGCTCACGCTCTCCGTTATAACGTACAGATAAAACACCATAACATCTTAAACTTCAATCGAGTCTGTCACTAGCAGCACACCAAAACATCCATCCATCTTCTACACCGCTTTATCCTTTTCAGGGTCACGGGGAACCTGGAGTCTATCCCAGGGAGCATGGGGCACGAGGCGGGGTACACCCTGGACAGGGTGCCAGTCCATCACAGGGCACACTCACACACACACACTCACACCCATTCATACACTACGGACACTTTAGACACGCCAATCAGCCTACCATGCATGTCTTTGGACTGGTTTTTCGGATTTAAACCGGAAATTGGTGTGATTTATTTATTTATTTGTTTGTTTGTTTGTTTGTTTGTTTGTTTGTTTATGCAAACCCCCGGCCACTATGCCCTGGAAAACAATTTGCAGAACAAAAGTTTATTCACCTCCCCAACCAGACGCTCCATAGAATCAAAATCAAGAAGCTGCTATTTACATTGACAAGAACCGCCATCTAATAGTGTTCTGTCCACTGTCGTCCAAGATTGCACAAAAAAAATCATTTCAAAAATCCCAATAAAAGGAATAGTTCATGTCAGTATGGAGGTGAAGAACTTCGGTGTCCTGTGAGCGAGCGAGGTTCCCGGGTTCTGCATGACGCAGATATATACTGCAAATCAGAGATCTGCAAATCAGAGATCTGCGAATCAGAGATCCGCGAATCAGAGATCCGCGAATCAGAAATCCGCGAGTCAGAAATCCGCGAATCAGAAATCCGCGAATCAGAGATCTGCGAATCAGAGATCTGCGAATCAGAGATCTGCGAATCAGAGATCCGCGAATCAGAAATCTGCACCTTGTTTCGTCTTTTATAAGACTGAAGAAAGAAGAAGAAACATCGTCCTGAATCCGAACATTTTTGGGTTAGTGTCATGACTTCTGTGCTGTTTTGGAGTTGTAGTCGAGGTGGGAATTTTGCTGAAACATAGCGACCCTGTCCTGGATCTTCCACAAACTGTCCTTTTAAAGCTCGACATTTAAGTAAAAACCTCACACATGTGCGATAATCTGAAGCGGTCAAGATCATAGATAGATAGATAGATAAATAAATAAATAAATAAATAGACAGACAGACAGACAGACAGACAGATATATAGATAATAACCTGCCTGTTGTTCATATTTGTATTCGTATCTGGTGACACCTCTAGTATTCTGAGAGACACAAAAAAAGAGAAAAAGAAACTGAAAGAAGAAAAAATGAAAGAATGACAGTCCTTCATCTGATCTGAAAAGATATCACTACAAGTTTCACTCAGTTAATCTATAACCACATATATATCATAAACATTTATCACGAGATCCATATATCAGGAAACCGTGTTGTGCACTTTTAGTTTATAGCAAAACTTTATCAAGAAAGTGTATATTATTATTATTATTATTATAAAGGAAATGTGTATGGAAAAGGAAATGTATATGATTAATTCAGGTAACAGCATGACAGTAATTAGCTGCTCCATTATATGAAATGTAAAGATGCAGTGTGTAGTGAATGATTGTTTATGCTGTTGTCATGTTATAAAGCATCTACATAAATATTCAATATAATATATATCTTTAAAAACATGAGATTAGAAACAGCCTATGAATGAGATTTTGTGGGACTGTTCCTCCTTACCTGGATTCTTATTACTCTTCAGCTTCATCCTGTTACTCAGGTGTCAAATCTGCACAAAACTCGTTATTTATCGAACAAATCTACAGATCAACACAATGTGGAATAAGAGAAAGCTGTGGCGGTGAGAAAGTGAGATGTTTATATCATGAAAAACTTCAGAAAACAAGCGCAGACTCTTAAAAAGCAGGAACTGTTGTGTACCTACACGAGCGGTCCCTTTAAACGGCTCGTGCTTACAAAACTCGAGCGCTGATTGGTCCGGCGTGCGTCTGTGAGGCGTGGTCAGTGGCGCGAGAGCCAGCAGCCTCGAGCAGGGCAGACTAGACGCTGATTGGTTGTTTGAGTCAGGCGCGCTTTCGATGCACCGCCTGACTGCACGCTGACCAATCAGAGCGCGGAGAGAGAAGCCTCGCCGTCATGTCGTCATGTTCAGTGATTTACACAGAAGTGAAGTGTTACCGCTGCAGATTGTTTCTCACACAATAAAAAACTTCAGTTTTATTTCTCTTCTTTTACAGTTCCTCATGTTTCAACCTTAATGTTGAGTCCTAAAAACTGATCAAAACATCCGTTTGTAAGCATTATTAAATTCAACTCAGTTCAGTTCAGTGTTATTAGTGGAGCGTGTTTAACAGTGGACACTGTCCCGGAGCAGCGTTACAGAAACATTTAAACTCAGGATATAGATTATAAATGTATGAATTTATCCCTAATAAACAAGCCCAGAGCAATGACGTTAACGCTGGGGAAAGGTTGGAGCCTTGGAAGCTGATCTGTTTGAGCAGAGTGTACAGGTGAGGAGCTGAGAGAGGTGAGGAGCAGGTACAGGTGAGGAGCAGGTACAGGTGAGGAGCAGGTACAGGTGAGGAGCAGGTACAGGTGAGGTGCAGGTACAGGTGAGGAGCAGGTATAGGTGAGGAGCAGGTACAGGTGAGGAGCTGAGAGAGGTGAGGTGCAGGTACAGGTGAGGAGCAGGTACAGGTGAGGAGCTGAGAGAGGTGAGGAGCAGGTACAGGTGAGGAGCAGGTACAGGTGAGGTGCAGGTACAGGTGAGGAGCAGGTACAGGTGAGGAGCTGAGAGAGGTGAGGAGCAGGTACAGGTGAGGAGCTGAGAGAGGTGAGGAGCAGGTACAGGTGAGGAGCAGGTACAGGTGAGGAGCTGAGAGAGGTGAGGTGCAGGTACAGGTGAGGAGCAGGTACAGGTGAGGAGCTGAGAGAGGTGAGGAGCAGGTACAGGTGAGGAGCAGGTACAGGTGAGGAGCTGAGAGAGGTGAGGTGCAGGTACAGGTGAGGAGCAGGTACAGGTGAGGAGCAGGTACAGGTGAGGAGTTGAGAGAGGTAAGGAGCAGGTACAGGTGAGGAGCTGAGAGAGATGAGGAGCAGGTACAGGTGAGGAGCAGGTACAGGTGAGGAGCAGGTACAGGTGAGGTGCAGGTACAGGTGAGGAGCAGGTACAGGTGAGGAGCTGAGAAAGGTGAGGTGCAGGTACAGGTGAGGAGCTGAGAGAGCCGGACAGACTAAAGGAGTAAAGCGCTGCTGCATCGCACTCAGTGGGAAGTCGATCGGCACTGTGGGTAAAGTAGGAAACCCTTAACCGAAGTGAAAATACACAGACATGTCCATGAAAGAAATTTAACTCAGTTTAGAGTTTCATTATAAATTAAATGTTGGATGCCGCTGAAGATCATGTGTTTATGATAAAGATTAATAAGCAAGTCGCCCCTTTAATCTATATCTATATAGTATAGTCTACTCTGTGTTACTTTCACAGCTGCAGTTTTCTCCACTAAAACATAATTATATTTAAATAAATAACACGTGTGTTTAATTTTTACTCCATTAAATTCTTACGACTACACCTAAAGCACAGTAACGCATTCGGCCACTAGGAGGCGCTCGTGTGATTCTGCTGAACTTCATGTTCTTTCCTAATACATATACATATATACAGAGCCATCCTTTAATAATGGCACCCTTGGTAAATATGAGCAAAGAATGCTGTGAAAAACTGTCTTTATTGTTTAACCTTTAACCTTGATCTTTTGTTTTTTTTAAAAAATCATAAAATTACTCTGCTCTCATGGATATCAAAGCACAGGTTTAGAAAAAAATATCTTTGTTAAATATAGGTGTGCAACAATTATTGGCACCCTTTTAGTCAGTAATTTGTGCTACATCCCTTTGCCATGATAACAGCTCTGAGTCTTCTCCTATAACACTGATGAGGTTGGAGAATACATGGTGAGGGATCTGAGACCGTTCCTCCATACAGAACCTCTCCAGATCCTTCACATTTCAGGTCCACGCTAGTGGACTCTCCTCTTCAGTTCACCCCACAGGTGTTCTATGGGGTTCAGGTCAGGGGACTGGGATGGTCAGGGCAGGACCTTGATTTTGTGGTCAGTAAACCATTTCTGTGTTGATGTTGATGATGTTTTGGATCATTGTCCTGCTGGAAGATCCAACCACGGCCCATTTGAATCTTTCTGTCAGAGGCAGTCAGGTTTTCATTTAATATCTGTTGATATTTGATGGAGTCCATGATGCCATGTATCCTAACAAAATGTCCAGGTCCTCTGGCAGAAAAACAGCCCAAAACATTAAAGATCCACCTCCATATTTAACCGTGGACATGAGGAACTTTTCCATACGGCTACCTCTCTGTGTGACCAAAACCACCTCTGTGTTTATTACCAAAATGCTCTATTTTGGTTTCACCATAGAACCCGATCCATTTGAAGTTCCAGTAGTGTCTGCACACTAAAGACGCTCGAGTTTGTTTTTGGATGAGAGTAGAGGCTTTTTTCTTGAACCCCTTCCAAACAGCTTGTGGTGATGTCGGTGACTTCAGATTGTAGTTTTGGAGACGTTCTGACCCCAAGACACAACTAACTTCTGCAGTTCTCCAGCTGTGATCCTTGGAGATGTTTTATCCACTCGAACCGTCCTCTTCACAGTGCGTTGAGACGATACAGACACACGTCCAATTCCAGGTCCATTCATAACATTTCCAGTCGACTGGAACTTCTTAATTTTTGCCCTGATGATGGAAATGGACATTTAATAAAGAATAGAGAGAGAGAATAGAGAGAGAATAGAGAGAGGGATGGTGAGGGAGCGAGTGTTTATAGCTGCTATAACGTAAGTGACAACAGTAACTAACTCGCTTCATGAATATTAAATGTAACTATAAACGGATAAAACGTACATGTTCATTAATAAATGATAGTTGTGTAGGAGGAGAAGGAATAAAGCATTTTGTGGCGTGCTGTTATGGTTAAATAATCAACTAACAGTAACTCCGCTTCATCACACCATGCACCCTGGCCATTATTATTTTTACTGTAAAGACATTAAAGAGCTCACTATCACGTGGTTTAGATAGCACACATACTGATCTGATGACGTCACCGCCACACCTTATTGCAGGAATTTTCTCGCGCACTTTCTGAATTCTTTTTCTCTCCCTTTCTTTTGTTCCCATAATAAATAACTCCCCGTTAATATACACCCCCCTCCACCCCACCCTCTCTCCCCTGCGCCTGCGCTGTAGCATCCGGTGAAGCTCGTGGATAAAAGGCGCACGGGATGATGAACGGACGGAGCCGCGCGCGACCGGAGCCACGAGCCATACCGGATTTACACATTTGTTTTTTGTTTTTGTTGATTTTTTTCCTCTACATTAATTTACATTTCTCTTCGACATTCAGTCCGATATCTTAGTCCGATATCTTTTATACAGATTTATAATTGATTTATATTTTATTTTCCTTTTGATATATTAGAGACATTTCTGTTTATTATTTTGTTTCATTATATTAGGATTGTTTTTTTATAATTTACAGAATTGTGCATGTGCATCATGAAAAAGTTTTTTTTTAATTAGCCTATTAGAAAATAAGTATATGGTTTCTCGGTTTTAGTCACAGTACATACATTTAAATATCATTTAATATCAATATTCCTGTTCATTCACATTTAATGAATTCGTTTATTTATTATTTCATAAGATTTGTTTACATTTTATGTCTACATTTTAGTTTAGTAAGCTATTTATTCGGCTAACGCAAACTAGATCTAATTATTACTAAATAAACATTAAACGTAATTTAATAAACATTCAAATAGAATGCTAGTCTAAATAGGTCAGTTTCCGGTCTGATTTTAATTTCATTTTAAATTAAGTTACATTCCCCCTTTTTGATTGAGAGTTGTTTATTTATTTATTTGTTTATTTATTTATTTATTTAACACGTGATTTAGTGTGATGGTTGAAGCGCGCGCGGCGGGAGTGGACTCTGGTGCCGCGCTGCTGCTCGCGCGACTCTTCACCATAGGGCGCGACACGGGAGACACGGGTGCAGCGGGGTCCGGGTCCGACTCCTGGGCGATGATGATGATGTCCCAGCCGCCGCCTCCGTCCACCGTGCCGCGGATTCCGCCCGAGGCGGGGAACCGGACGCGCTGCGCCGCGCACGTGCTTAGCTACGGCGGCGTGGAGCGCGCGCTGATCGGCGGCGTCCTGACGGCGCTGACGCTCGTGACGGCGTGCGGGAACCTGCTGGTGGTGGTGTCCGTGTGCTCGGTGAAGAAGCTTCGGCAGCCCTCCAACTACCTGATCGTGTCGCTCGCGCTGGCCGACCTGTCCGTGGCGCTCGCCGTCATGCCCTTCGTCAGCGTCACTGACCTGATCGGCGGCCGCTGGATCTTCGGCCAGTTCTTCTGCAACGTCTTCATCGCCATGGACGTCATGTGCTGCACGGCGTCCATCATGACCCTCTGCGTCATCAGCATCGACAGGTGAGCACGTGAGACGGCGCTGACTCTTTTCAGGGGCGAGGGTAGATAGTGCACGCAGAAAGACTCTAGAAGTCGCCAGGTGGAGTCATCATCATCATCATCATCATCATCATCATCATCATCTGCATTTCAAGACGTGTTAGATGAAGAAGAAGGAGTTTTATCAGAATAGGGAATATATTGTAACTTAAGTCGTCTGTGGTCAGGGCACCAAAAATTATTTACATATATACGAATTTTGATCATTTCTCCTCAGGACACAGACAGGATGAAGCGGTGATAGTGAGGAGTCGGGAAATAGACACACAGGAAACAGAATAACGTGTTTAAACCAGAAAACAAGTTCTGATCAGTGATTAGTCATCAAGAACAATAGTGATCAGGGATTGGTCGTTAGGAACAATAGTGATCAGGGATTGGTCGTGGATTATTGGTCATTAAGAACAATAGTGATCAGTGATTGGTCATTAGGAACAATAGTGATCAGGGATTATTGGTAATTAAGAACAATAGTGATCAGGGATTGGTCGTTAGGAACAATAGTGATCAGGGGTTGGTCGTTAGGAACAATAGTGATGAGTGATTGGTCATTAGGAACAATAGTGATGAGTGATTGGTCATTAGGAACAATAGTGATCAGGGGTTGGTCGTTAGGAACAATAGTGATCAGGGATTGGTCGTTAGGAACAATAGTGATCAGGGATTGGTCGTTAGGAACAATAGTGATCAGGGATTGGTCGTTAGGAACAATAGTGATGAGTGATTGGTCATTAGGAACAATAGTGATGAGTGATTTGGCCGTTAGGAACAATAGTGATCAGGGATTGGTCGTTAGGAACAATAGTGATCAGGGATTGGTCGTTAGGAACAATAGTGATCAGGGATTGGTCGTTAGGAACAATAGTGATCAGGGGTTGGTCGTTAGGAACAATAATGATCAGGGATTGGTCGTTAGGAACAGTAGTGATCAGGGATTGGTCGTTAGGAACAGTAGTGATCAGGGATTGGTCGTTAGGAACAGTAGTGATCAGGGATTGGTCGTTAGGAACAATAGTGATCAGGGATTGGTCGTTAGGAACAATAGTGATCAGGGATTGGTCGTTAGGAACAATAGTGATCAGGGATTGGTCGTTAGGAACAATAGTGATCAGGGATTGGTCGTTAGGAACAATAGTGATCAGGGATTGGTCGTTAGGAACAGTAGTGATCAGGGATTGGTCGATGCTAACAACCGCTCACTAGATTTGTCGCTTTATTTTGAAAAAAGTCCCGGAAGGGGTCTACAAACTCTGAGACCACACTGAACAAGAAATCTGTGAATTTATTTCATGTAAATGAACGTAAAATTTTAGAATTTAGAAAAAAAGGAAAGCAGAAAGGAAATATATATTCTTATTTAATATCTTGGAGACTCAGTAGTGAAGATTCAGCGTTGCTCGAGGTCAGAGTTCAGAAGAGAGTAAACGTGTGATTTGGATCCACTGCTTTGAACAGAAGGTCAGAATTTCCCCGAGTCTCAGGATTTCCGCTGAAGGTCCAGTGTTCAGTCCACACTTTCTCCCACAGACTCGTGGAGCCTCGAGAGCGAGTGCACGCTGACGTTTTTTATTAGGGACGTAATAAAAAAATAATCCACTCCGAAATTCATCAAAAAATATTTTTAAGGTTCTACCGTTTTAATTTATAACGAAACCTTTCGTATTAAATTAGAAAAGAACGCAGAACAGAAGATGTTGGAAGCTGAAAGTGAACGATGAAGAGTGAAAGGGTAAAACGTGCTAACAGCTAACAGGTGTGTAAACAATGACTTTATCCACACGACAGGATTCTGCGCTCATGAAAGTGTTTTCTTCGACACACCGTTCAAATCTCACAGCGCCCGAGTCTCTGTAACACGACTCTTCATGAACCAGCGCGGACGTTCGCATTCCTACCGACGTGTTGGAGTGAATGTATTACACGTACTGTATGATCTCACTGACGTGTCTGAAGACAACACGTCATTTCAGCGTCACGTGGAGGAACGCGAGCTGAGTAATCCTGCATTCACACTCGCCCAGCATCGCGGCACGCGGCCGTGTCGTTTCCTGTGAAACTTCATGCCCCGGAGCTGCGGTGACGGTGACGTGACGTGACGTGACGTGACGAGCGAGACCGAAGCCGTGATTTCATCTCCTCGCTGGGTTTGAGAGGAATAAACCACGTCCCGTAGCGCTGCTCTGGGAAATAACCAGCAGGAGTTACTGTCTTCATCTCCGTTATAAAGCTGTGATAAAGTGTTTTATTCCTCTTACACCACAGCGGTTTCCCCACGACCAGTGTTCCATTTATTAATGAACAACACAACCTACTTTTATCCATTTATAGTTACATTTAAAGCTCATGAGACTAGTGAGTTCCTGTTCTCGCTTACGTTATAGCAGCTATAAACACTCGTTCCCTCACCTTCTCGCTCTCTATTCCCTCTCTCTCTATTCTCTCTCTCTCTCTCTATTCCCTCTCTCTCTATTCTCTCTCTCTCTCTCTATTATCTCTCTATTCCCTCTCTCTCTATTCTCTCTATTATCTCTCTATTCCCTCTCTCTCTATTCTCTCTCTCTCTCTATTATCTCTCTATTCTCTCTCTCTCTCTATTCTCTCTCTCTATTATCTCTCTATTCCCTCTCTCTCTATTCTCTCTCTCTATTCTCTCTCTCTATTCTCTCTCTATTCCCTCTCTCTCTATTCTCTCTCTATTCTCTCTCTCTATTATCTCTCTATTCCCTCTCTCTCTATTCTCTCTCTCTATTATCTCTCTATTCACTCTCTCTATTCTCTCTCTCTATTATCTCTCTCTATTATCTCTCTATTCCCTCTCTTTATTCTCTCTCTCTATTCTCTCTCTCTATTATCTCTCTATTCACTCTCTTTATTCTCTCTCTCTATTCTCTGTCTATTTTCTCTCTATTCTCTCTCTCTATTCTCTCTCTCTATTCCCCCTCTCTATTCTCTCTCTATTCTCTCTCTCTATTCTCTCTCTCTATTCTCTCTCTTTATTCTCTCTCTCTATTCTCTGTCTATTTTCTCTTTATTCTCTCTCTTTATTCTCTCTCTCTATTCTCTCTCTATTCCCCCTCTCTATTCTCTCTCTATATGTTCTCTCCTTTATAATTTCCTGTAAGAGCAGCTCTGACTGTAGCGCAGCTGCACATCACAGGTTCATTTATCATGACTGCGTTGTGGTTTCTATAGTAACAGCTCGTTCTCAGGGGCGTGTACAGCGGACGCTCGACTAATATTAAGCGTGCTGAAAACATGTTCTCCGGGGTAAGGAGCCGTTTATGTAACGTGTATGGAAGGAGTCTCCAGTGTCAGAGGTAAAGCTGTAACTTTAAATTCCCCCATCTTCAGGTCAGGACAGAGGAGTTTACACTTTATCTGCGGTTTCTCAGACACGTGACCAGCTGCGATGGTTTAGTGAGTCTATAAGAGTCTGGTGAGGGAACGCGCGTTTATCGCTGCTATAACGCGACTAGAACTGCGGCGTGAGAGGAATAAAACACTCGGGGACGCGCTGTTAGAGGAAAATAATCAGCGGCAGGGTGGGAAGAGTAACTCCGCTTCATCACTCGCACACACACACACACACACACACACACACACACACACACACACACGGTGTTTATTACTTACTCAGTGTCAGCGGTGCATTCACTGATGTTTGTAAATGTGGGAAAAAAAGCAGAAATTTCCCCCAGATTTGATTAAAATATTTGAAATGTGGTATTTTAAACATGCAGTGGGTCAGATAGCGGTCCACAATCTCCACACGAACTCCACACACTGCGTCTCTAGAGGAGTGAAGACGAGCAGGAAAGAAACTCGGGACAGAGAAATAAATCTGTGTGTGCTGATGGACGTGTCGGTCCGCTCGGCTTTATGGATCCGGTTTTCATCCTATTTATAGATAACTGGAAAGTTCTTTGGGCTGTTTCACACACGCACATACACACACACACACACACACACACACACACACACACACGCACACACACACACACACACACACACACAGAGTCTGTTATAGAATTGAGTCTAAACTCAGTGTGATGAGTAATAATCCTTTATGTCAGCACTTTATGGAGTAAAAATAGTTTTGTTATTTTGTTATTTAATAGTTTTATTATTCTGTTCTCGCTTACGTTATAGCAGCTATACACCATAGCTCACCATAACTCTCTGTCTATTCCCTCTCTCTATTCTCTCTCTCTATTCCCTCTCTCTATTCTCTCTCTCTATTCCCTCTCTCTATTCTCTCTCTCTATTCCCTCTCTCTATTCTCTCTCTATTCCCTCTCTCTATTCTCTCTCTCTATTCCCTCTCTCTATTCCCTCTCTCTATTCCCTCTCTCTATTCTCTCTCTATTCTCTCTCACGCTACTCTCTCTCTATTCTCTCTCTATTCTCTCTCTCTATTCTCTCTTTATTCTCTCTCTATTCTCTCTCTCTACTCTCTCTCTATTCTCTCTCTCTATTTTCTCTATTCTCTCTCTCTTTATCCTCTCTCTCTATTTTCTCTCTCTCCATTCCCTCTCTCTATTCTCTCTCTCTATTCTCTCTCTCTATTCTCTACAGCGCACTGACACTGGAGACTCCTTCCATAAAATGTTTCCATATCAATGTTTTTTTTAAACCTGTTTATGTGGAGCGTCCGCTATAAATGAGCCGTTGCTATAGAAACAATAACGTAGCCGAACGAGCGCACCGATATAAACCTGCACTACTGTCAGAACTGCTGTTATAGAGAACTAATCCACGCCTTCTGCCCAATCAGAACTCAGCGATGTGGTGTGGTAACACAGCCCGCTACTCATTTAAACACGCAGCGTTTCAGGTCGTGTGAATTGAACTCATTAAATGTAACCACAGTATAACCTTTTTTTTCAGGTACCTGGGCATCACGAGGCCGTTAACGTATCCGGTGCGTCAGAACGGATGGTGCATGGCCAGGATGGTTCTGTCGGTGTGGTTGCTCTCGGCCTCCATCACGCTGCCTCCGCTGTTCGGCTGGGCGCAGAACGTCAACGATGATAACCAGTGTCTGATCAGCCAGGACTTCGGCTACACTATCTACTCCACCGCCGTGGCCTTCTACATCCCCATGAGCGTCATGCTGGTCATGTACCGCCGAATTTACCGCGCCGCCAAGCTCAGCGCCGCCAAACATGCCATCTCGGGCTTCCCGCGGCCGAGTGACGAGGGCGACGGCGATGACAGGAACAGCCGAGACGATGACAGTGACTGCATGACGGCGGCTATGAAGATGCACCGGCTCCGAGGAGCGAAGTGGAACGAAACCGAGCGCAAAAGCGCCTCCATCTTCAAGCGGGAGCAGAAGGCGGCAGCCACGCTGGGCATGGTGCTGGGTGCGTTTACATTCTGCTGGCTGCCGTTCTTCGTGCTGTCGACACTGCGTCCGTTCGTGTGCGGCGTGCGCTGCAGCTGCGTGCCTCTGTGGATCGAGAGAACGCTGCTGTGGCTCGGTTACGCCAACTCGCTCATCAACCCGTTTATCTACGCCTTCTCCAACCGGGACCTGCGCACCGCCTACCGCAGCCTTCTCGCCTGCCGCTACCGCAACATCAACCGCAGGCTCTCCGCCGCCGGCGTGCACGAGGCGCTGAGACTCGGCCCGAGGTCAGAGGTCACGCTGTCCGTGTGAACAAGCTTTAAAGACCCTCAAGCTCTAATCATGACTTGGCAGGCGATTATATTCTAGTGTAAAGGGTTGAAAAGGATGTGAATGGCACTCAACAATCACACTCCTGTGACCCTGCCTGAGGTCAAAGGTCATGGAAGATTATGTGAAAGTCAGGCCTAAAGGATTGCATCAAGGTGACCTCGGACTATGGGAATCACTCTGAACTATTTAATCTGACTTTATATCTGAACAACAATAAAAATCGAGCATTTAATATGAAGGTTAGATGGTTAAACATATCCAGGGGTCAAAGGTCACCAAGGCTGACCTTCAAAATGGAGGACAAGCAGCATTCAAAATTTCAAATCTTAAGCTTTTTGAAAAGCTAAAACTGGTCATTTTGCACGTGTCAGTACAACGTGTTAACCACTTGAAAAAAAAACCACGTGTTTCTTTTAATGTTTTGATAAATGTTTAGAATAAATGAATAATCAACCGCAAAATTTCAATAATAAAAGGAAGTAAATGTGTTGAAACAGCAGTTTAATTCACTGATCACAGACTCCTAGTGGGTGTGGCCTAATATTCTAATGAGTCGGTTGATTAACAGCCCTCTTGCTGACACTCCATCTGCAACATTACTCAAGCAAGAAAACACTTTCACTCAGTAGGTTAGCTTTCATTCGCTAGGTTAGATTAGCTTTCACTCCGTAGGTTAGCTTTCACTCTGTAGGTTAGCTTTCACTCTGTAGGTTAGCTTTCATTCGCTAGGTTAGATTAGCTTTCATTCGCTAGGTTAGATTAGCTTTCACTCCGTAGGTTAGCTTTCACTCCGTAGGCTAGCTTTCACTCTGTAGGTTAGCTTTCATTCGCTAGGTTAGATTAGCTTTCATTTGCTAGGTTAGATTAGCTTTCACTCCGTAGGTTAGCTTTCACTCTGTAGGTTAGCTTTCATTCGCTAGGTTAGATTAGCTTTCATTCGCTAGGTTAGATTAGCTTTCACTCCGTAGGTTAGCTTTCACTCAGTAGGTTAGCTTTCATTCGCTAGGTTAGATTAGCTTTCACTCAGTAGGTTAGCTTTCACTCTGTAGGTTAGCTTTCATTCGCTAGGTTAGATTAGCTTTCATTCGCTAGGTTAGATTAGCTTTCACTCAGTAGGTTAGCTTTCATTCGCTAGGTTAGATTAGCTTTCATTCGCTAGGTTAGATTAGCTTTCATTCGCTAGGTTAGATTAGCTTTCACTCAGTAGGTTAGCTTTCACTCCGTAGGTTAGCTTTCACTCTGTAGGTTAGCTTTCAT
>NC_030424.2:31201805-31211805 GCF_001660625.3 Ictalurus punctatus
AGGTTAGCCGGGTGATTAGCTAGCTCATCAGTTAGCCGGGTGATTAGCCAGCTCATAGGTTAGCCGGGTGATTAGCTAGCTCATCAGTTAGCCCGGGTGATTAGCTAGCTCATCGGTTAGCCGGGTGATTAGCTAGCTCATCAGTTAGCCCGGGTGATTAGCTAGCTCATCGGTTAGCCGGGTGATTAGCTAGCTCATCAGTTAGCCCGGGTGATTAGCTAGCTCATCAGTTAGCCCGGGTGATTAGCCAGCTCATCAGTTAGCCCGGGTGATTAGCTAGCTCATCGGTTAGCCGGGTGATTAGCTAGCTCATCGGTTAGCCGGGTGATTAGCTAGCTCATCGGTTAGCCGGGTGATTAGCCAGCTCATCGGTTAGCCCGGGTGATTAGCTAGCTCATAGGTTAGCCGGGTGATTAGCTAGCTCATCAGTTAGCCGGGTGATTAGCTAGCTCATCGGTTAGCCCGGGTGATTAGCCAGCTCATCGGTTAACCGGGTGATTAGCTAGCTCATCGGTGAGGAATTGTTCTGCGTCCGTAGCGAGATGTGAAACCGTGTATGACTCGGAGCAGCCTCCTGAAGCTTCCTTATTCCCTGACTCGCACAGAAGGTTCTGCAGAAACGGGGACGAGGTCACGCACAAGCTAAATATAACCCGTAATTAAGCGGATTAGGAATCCGTCTGGCTAAACACATAAACAAGGAGTCTTTGAAAGATGACACAGAGTTCAAGACGCATGTGTGAGTTACGAGCCCGAGCGATCCGGTTCAGTGTTGTTTTATTCACTAAACAGCATCATTTCTGTTTCTTTCGTCTCTTTCACACCTCTGCTCAACGATAATGTGCTGACTGACAGAGTGTACAGTAGGTGTGCGTGCTTATGTAGAGACCGTGTTTGTTCGAACGTCTGCAGATAACCGTCTGAACTCTGCATCACATGCGAGCACATCGGCTACTCGGATCGCATACTAAGAGCTGTGTGTGATTTTGATTTCAGCCACTGTTTGGATTCCTTCTTCTCAGAGACGAGCGGCGGTCAGAAACGGGAAGATGTGTAGTGCCACCTTGTGTACCGGGGTATTTCTGCTTTTCAATAAGCGCCATCTACTGTCAGGGAGTGAATCTGCACTGGGTGGCAGGGGTGGCTTGGCGGTTAACGCTCTGGTTAACGTCCGGGCGTGAACAGGCAGTGAATGAGCGCATTATTTATTTATTCTTATAAATCAGGGGAAGACCCACGTCTGGTCCGACGGCGTGGCAGAAGGATCCTCACGCGTTCCTGTCGTTCCTGTCTGCGATACATCAACATGTAAAGAACAATCTGTCAACTTTAAATATTTTGACTTTATCTGACGGCAGTAGTGAATGATTCTAAGAGAAATCAACGTTCCAATCTCTATCATCAGATTAATCTCGACGTCTGATTATCCTCTCGAACCCTTTCCGTAGATTGGGATCGTTCATTCTCGCGCCGTCAGTCCTGGCCTTTGATGTTTTCTTCTACTTCTTTCTTTTATTTTCACTTCTTTGCTTTATTTAATGTCTTTTTTTCTTTCTTTCGGCCCAGTTTTTATTTCTAATCTTATTCCTCGGGGAGGATTTGAATGTAAACATGGCTCCGTTTATTTCACACGTTATTTCTTTCAGTCATTACATCTCTCTCATTGTTTCAGATTCCTCTCGTCTTTTTCTTTCCTATAGCTCCCTGTTCATCCGTCTCTTCTCTTATTTAGCGCTCTCTCTCTCTCTCTCTCTCTCACTCTTTTTCAGGGACGATGATGGCTCTTACGGCACAGACACTTTTATGGAGCTGTTAAACGGTCCAGCTTGTAAACAACGACGATAACGGGGACAAACGTCTGCGATGGAGAGATATGGAACGCCACAAGGAGGAAGAGGAGGAGAAAAACGAGACATCTGTCTTCCTTTCAAAGTTCAAAGTCACTTTCAAACAGCTGTTGGGAGTTAACTTTTGGTTTTCGGGACTAGGAGAAGGTGGGGATAATCCTCACCGCAGACTTCACGCTGTCGGGTTTGCGGTTTGAATTGAAATAAAGCCGAACGTGAGCGCGAGTGTGTTGTTACGAACTTTATAAAGCTCTTTTAATGATGATGATGATGATCGTATGATCTTCTGAAAGCCTCGGTCATTTTCAGCTTACTCCTAAAGAGCTCGGGGTTAAATCATTTAAATATTAGCGACAGGTTAATGGGTGTGCTCTATAACTAATTAGCTGTGCTAACTAGAAAGCTAACATAACATAGCCTACATGTGACAATACAGCTGGAACACGTCACTTCTATTACCATAAACATTACCATTAAATAAAAATAGAAAAAACAATGGTGACTAACTGGTCGTTAGGGACGATAGTGATCAGTGATTGGTCGTTAGGAACAATAGTGATCAGTGATTGGTCGTTAGGGACAATAGTGATCAGTGATTGGTCGTTAGGGACAATAGTGATCAGTGATTGGTCGTTAGGGACAATAGTGATCAGTGATTGGTCGTTAGGGACAATAGTGATCAGTGATTGGTCGTTAGGGACAATAGTGATCAGTGATTGGTCATTAGGGACAATATTGGTCGTTAGGAACAATATTGGTCGTTAGGAACAATAGTGATCAGTGATTGGTCGTTAGGATCAATAGTGATCAGTGATTGGTCGTTAGGGACAATAGTGATCAGTGATTGGTCGTTAGGAACAATAGTGATCAGTGATTGGTCGTTAGGGACAATAGTGATCAGTGATTGGTCTTTTTGAAGACTGGTAATCAGAGATTGTGCAAATGTCACTAGAGCTGTTGCTAGGCTCTTTTTTAAATAAATAAAAAATTACTAAATGTTGCGACAAAGTTCGCAGCGTTGCTCTGGTGGCTCCGCCCCTTTCCGCTACGTAGATCAGACGGCGACTACGGAATGTGAAAAGTGTCGCGTGATCGACACGTTATTTCCGTGTGGTATTAACGCATCACCTGCGTATTAATGGTGCGTTAGACCGCTCTGTGAACACGACTGCACTCACAGTTCACAATCTCAACACTGTTTACAAAGCTGTTTAATAACCGCGGGGATGAAACCAGTTCCTGTTCGTGCATTCAGACCTTCAGACACTGCACCCATTCTGTTCGGCTCAAAGAGTTTAACAAACTCAAACTCCGTGCGTGTGTGTGTGTGTGTGTGTGTGTGTGTGTGTGTGTGTGTGTGTGGGGGGGGTTATTATTTTTTTCTGGAAAAACAAACCCTAATGATCAGAGCAGAGGTTTAACGTGATGTTTGTGATCAGCGAAGCGTGGTTTATTCGAATATATCGGTTTATTAAACCTAAAAACTACAATAAAACCCGCCCGAGAAAGAACAACATTAAACCACTAACGAAGGGAGAAGAAAACGAGGGATTCAGACCATAACGATAAGTCCATATTCACAATAAAGGCAAGCGAAACCTGCGAGAGTTATTACTGTCTGGAAAGAAAAGGTCGCAGGAATTAATAATAAACGTTTGGCAGATGAAAGGTTGAAGGCGGAGGAGAGAATCTGTCATTTCTATTACAATGTTTATTACAGTTTTATACACAGCAGTGTGTTTTATTGTCTCTCTCTCGCTCACACACACGCTTGTTTTATATGTTCACAGGGCTAACGGGTGTTTGTGTTGACGCTCGGCCAAATCAGCTTTTTAAAAACTGTAAAACCCCGATGACGTCTTTGTGGTGAGTGAATAAAATATAAAAATAAAGAAATAAATAAGTAAATAAGTAAATAAACAAATAAAAGAGCAGGTTTGACAGAATTAGACCAAGACGAAGGTTTAAACATACGCAGCGTCTCATACACGCTTTCACAAAACTCATTTCCACCACAGCGACGTTTACGAAGAACCCAGGAACTTCAGAATCGCCGCAGACAAAATGATTAGAAAATGATTTTTAAATGATGAGTTTAAGAAGCACAAACGTGTTCAGATTTATAAAACCAACCCGGCTTTGCTATTCTTTATTCTCGCAACCATGCCTTTACGTTGATGTGCGGTTAAACACAATCACCCATAATCCCCCTGTCACTGTCATCACGCTTACCCATAATCCCCCTCACTGTGTATCACGCTTACCCATAATCCCCCTGTCACTGTCATCACGCTTACCCATAATCCCCCTCACTGTATCATCACGCTTACCCATAATCCCCCTCTCACTGTGTATCACGCTTACCCATAATCCCCCTCTCACTGTCATCATGCCTACCCATAAGCCCCCTCACTGTGTATCACGCTTATCCATATTCCCCCTCTCACTGTGTCATCACGCTTACCCATAATCCCCCTCTCAGTCATCACGCTTACCCATAATCCCCGTCACTGTCATCACGCTTACCCATAATCCCCCTCTCACTGTCATCACGCTTACCCATAATCCCCCTCTCAGTCATCACGCTTACCCATAATCCCCGTCACTGTCATCACGCTTACCCATAATCCCCCTCTCACTGTCATCACGCTTACCCATAATCCCCCTCTCAGTCATCACGCTTACCCATAATCCCCCTGTCACTGTCATCACGCTTACCCACAATCCCCCTCTCTGTGTCATCACGCTTACCCATAATCCCCCTGTCACTGTCATCATGCTTACCCATAATCCCCCTCACTGTATCATCACGCTTACCCATAATCCCCCTCTCACTGTCATCACGCTTACCCATAATCCCCCTCACTGTCATCACGCTTACCCATAATCCCCCTCTCAGTGTCATCACGCTTACCCATAATCCCCCTCTCAGTGTCATCACGCTTACCCATAATCCCCCTCACTGTGTCATCACGCTTACCCATAATCCCCCTCTCACTGTGTCATCACGCTTACCCATAATCCCCCTCTCACTGTGTCATCACGCTTACCCATAATCCCCCTCTCACTGTCATCACGCTTACCCATAATCCCCCTCTCAGTCATCACGCTTACCCATAATCCCCATCACTGTCATCACGCTTACCCATAATCCCCCTCTCACTGTCATCACGCTTAACCATAATCCCCCTCTCACTGTCATCACGCTTACCCATAATCCCCCTCTCACTGTCATCACGCTTACCCATAATCCCCCTCTCACTGTGTCATCACGCTTACCCATAATCCCCCTCTCACTGTCATCACGCTTACCCATAATCCCCCTCTCACTGTGTCATCACGCTTACCCATAATCCCCCTCTCACTGTCATCACGCTTACCCATAATCCCCCTCTCACTGTCATCACGCTTACCCATAATCCCCCTCTCACTGTCATCACGCTTACCCATAATCCCCCTCTCACTGTCATCACGCTTACCCATAATCCCCCTCTCACTGTCATCACGCTTACCCATAATCCCCCTCTCACTGTCATCACGCTTACCCATAATCCCCCTCTCACTGTGTCATCACGCTTACCCATAATCCCCCTGTCACTGTCATCACGCTTACCCATAATCCCCCTCTCACTGTGTCATCACGCTTACCCATAATCCCCCTCTCACTGTGTCATCACGCTTACCCATAATCCCCCTCTCAGTCATCACGCTTACCCATAATCCCCCTCTGTCATCACGCTTACCCATAATCCCCCTGTCACTGTCATCACGCTTACCCATAATCCCCCTCTCTGTGTCATCACGCTTACCCATAATCCCCCTCTCAGTCATCACGCTTACCCATAATCCCCCTGTCACTGTCATCATGCTTACCCATAATCCCCCTCACTGTATCATCACGCTTACCCATAATCCCCCTCACTGTGTCATCACGCTTACCCATAATCCCCCTCTCACTGTCATCACGCTCACCCATAATCCCCCTCACTGTATCATCACGCTTACCCATAATCCCCCTCTCAGTGTCATCACGCTTACCCATAATCCCCCTCTCACTGTGTCATCACGCTTACCCATAATCCCCCTCTCACTGTGTCATCACGCTTACCCATAATCCCCCTCTCAGTCATCACGCTTACCCATAATCCCCCTCTGTCATCACGCTTACCCATAATCCCCATCACTGTCATCACGCTTACCCATAATCCCCCTCTCACTGTCATCACGCTTACCCATAATCCCCCTCTCACTGTCATCACGCTTACCCATAATCCCCCTCTCACTGTGTCATCACGCTTACCCATAATCCCACTCTCACTGTCATCACGCTTACCCATAATCCCCCTCTCACTGTGTCATCACGCTTACCCATAATCCCCCTCTCACTGTCATCACGCTTACCCATAATCCCCCTCTCACTGTCATCACGCTTACCCATAATCCCCCTCTCACTGTCATCACGCTTACCCATAATCCCCCTCTCACTGTGTCATCACGCTTACCCATAATCCCCCTGTCACTGTCATCACGCTTACCCATAATCCCCCTCTCACTGTGTCATCACGCTTACCCATAATCCCCCTCTCAGTGTCATCACGCTTACCCATAATCCCCCTCACTGTGTCATCACGCTTACCCATAATCCCCCTCACTGTGTCATCACGCTTACCCATAATCCCCCTGTCACTGTCATCACGCTTACCCATAATCCCCCTCTCACTGTGTCATCACGCTTACCCATAATCCCCCTCTCACTGTGTCATCACGCTTACCCATAATCCCCCTCTCAGTCATCACGCTTAACCATAATCCCCATCACTGTCATCACGCTTACCCATAATCCCCCTCTCACTGTCATCACGCTTACCCATAATCCCCCTCTCACTGTCATCACGCTTACCCATAATCCCCCTCTCACTGTGTCATCACGCTTACCCATAATCCCCCTCTCACTGTCATCACGCTTACCCATAATCCCCCTCTCACTGTGTCATCACGCTTACCCATAATCCCGCTCTCACTGTCATCACGCTTACCCATAATCCCCCTCTCACTGTCATCACGCTTACCCATAATCCCCCTCTCACTGTCATCACGCTTACCCATAATCCCCCTCTCACTGTCATCACGCTTACCCATAATCCCCCTCTCACTGTCATCACGCTTACCCATAATCCCCCTCTCACTGTCATCACGCTTACCCATAATCCCCCTCTCACTGTGTCATCACGCTTACCCATAATCCCCCTGTCACTGTCATCACGCTTACCCATAATCCCCCTCTCACTGTCATCACGCTTACCCATAATCCCCCTCTCACTGTCATCACGCTTACCCATAATCCCCCTGTCACTGTCATCACGCTTACCCATAATCCCCCTCTCACTGTCATCACGCTTACCCATAATCCCCCTCTCACTGTCATCACGCTTACCCATAATCCCCCTCTCACTGTGTCATCACGCTTACCCATAATCCCCCTCTCACTGTCATCACGCCTACCCATAATGCCCCTCTCTGTATCTCCTGCTGTCTTTAGCGTTATGAAGTCAGCGACGTTAAGAAGGATTTTTAAAGTAACAGCCGTTAAGTGATTAACGTTTCTCTCCTCCGTGATTAAACACAAACACATTTTCACATTGTGACTTCGCATCAACTAAATTACAGACTTACTTTTAATCTCCTTTTGTCTTATACATACATCACAAATATTGGCGCCCACCGTTTAACCAAATCTATGAGTTCTGCCAGTGAACCAGTGTGAACATACTTCTTAAGACCCGAAGTGTAACATCATGACGTCACCTGTACCTGGATTTGAAAATGGGCGTGGCCTAAATGGGAAGAATTAGGGTTTAGAAGTGTAAACCATGTGAATTCTGACTCGGACAGTTCCTCAACCTCAGCTACGTCACTCCAGTCTATAATCGGGTCGTGTAGAGGATTGGGACTGACATCAAAACTGTATAAACAAGCGGATAATGCTGTAACTGATCCCGTGTTAATATTCACTAAGGAAGTAAATCCTGCTGGCGAAGGCGACGTTAACGCACACACACACACACACACACACACACACACACACACACAGAGGAAGAACAGATCGGCGAGCAGTGCGGACGGGCGGAAGTGAAGATTGATATTCTGCACTGCGTCTCACGCTGAAGGACGGGAACACGTCTCATTAACGTGTCCGCTATGTACACGGTCGCTCTCAGAGAGTGTGTGTGTGTGTGTGTGTGTGTGAGAAGAGGATGACACACGGCATTACAACACACAGGAAGTGCAGAAGATTTATAACTGGAGCTGAGACAGAGACTGAAATCCACCGTCCTCGATGCGAGTCTCCTTCACACTGACCTACCAATAACAACGCTGTTCTATATTTCTACATCTCTATAACACAGATGATGTTTCAGTGCAGGATATGACAGGAGAGAGTTCCTGAATCGTCACATGTCACAGCCAATCAGATTAGAGAAGAGTTTTGATGACAGAGTGAAGGTGTAGCCCTGGAACGTTCATAAACTAGTCGAAGCCCGATGTTATACCCGGGAGTGTTACGGACTCCAACGCTCATGGTGTGATAATCCAGACTAAATATCAGGACCGAGTGAGAAACCCTGACGGTCAGGATTTGAGAATCTTCAGGTTACGATTCTTAAGAAGAGAGAGAGTACACACTTCCTACAGCAAGCGCTTGAGAGAGTTCTCCAAACAACACACACACACACACACACACACACACACACACACACACACACACACACACACACACGCAGAGTTCAAATGCCAAGATCTCTCATTTATTCGAAGAAAGGCAGAGTGTGTGTGTATGAATATATATCTCAGGCTCGACACACCGAGACGGCGAGTTATCTAGTGATCGACTAGACGGAAATAATGCACATTTACATAAAGCAGGAAGCAGATCAGTGAAGACAGGAACAACTCCGTACAGCGGAAATCTCGAAACATTTCAATATCGTGGAAAAGGTTGTTGTTGTTTGTCATTTTTTTCCAGAGTGGAACTTTTCATATATTCTAGATTCAGTAAATAGTTCACTTTGTGTGTAAAGCCTTTGTTTGTTCTAATCTCGATGATGACGATTTACAGCTCACGGAAATCACACATCCAGCGTGTCAGAATCTCAGAGTAAAGGATTTATAAGGCAGAAATGTGGACCTTGTGAACAGGGTGTTAATTCATGCGCTGATTCTCGGTCGGGGTTTTAATCCTCCTGCAGGAGTGACTGCGTCGGTGCGGCGTGGCGTGGCGGCGATCCGCCTGAGGCGCTGCTGAGGTGTTCTGAAGTCCAGGGCGCTTTGATGGCGGTCTTCAGCTCGTCTGTATTGTCGGGTCTGGTGTCTCTCGTAGATTCTCTATGGGGTTCGGGTCAGGCGAGGCGGCTGGACGATCGAGCACGGTAACACCACGGTCAGTAAAGCGGTTACTAGAAGTTTTGGCACTGTGGGAGGTGCAGAGTCCTGCTGGAGAAGGAAATCAGCGTCTCCATGAAGCTCGTCAGCAGATGAAGCATGAAGTATCTAAAATCTCCCGGTAGACGCTGCATCGACTCTCGACTTGAGGAAACACACTGGACCGACACCGGGAGATGACATGGCAACCCAAATCATCACCGACTGTGGAAACTTCACACTGGACTTCAAGCAGCTCGGATTCTGTTCCTCTCCACTCGTCCTCCAGACTCCGGAACCTTGATTTCCAAATGAAACGCAGCGTTTACTTCCATCTTCCCCGTGATTGTGTGTGTGTGTGTGTGTGTGTGTGTGTGTGTGTGTGTGTGTGTGTGTGTGTGTGTGTGTGTGTGTGTGTGTGTGTGTGTGTGTGTGTGTGTGTGTGTGTGTGTGTGTGTGTGTGTGTGTGTGTGTGTGTGTGTACTGAACCAGACTGAGAGATTAAAGACTCAGGAAACCTTCACAGGTGTTTGGAGTTACTTCTCTGATTAGAGTCGTCTCAGGTCCACATCTCTGTATTATAAATTCTTTACTCTGATATTTTGGATTTTTTGATTTCCGTGAGCTGTAATCATCGAGATCAAAACAAAAACAAAAACAGCTTTGAGTATTTCACTTCCTGTGTAGTGAATGTAGAATATGTGAAAGTTCCAGTTTTTGAATGAGATTACGGG
>NC_030424.2:31219305-31246805 GCF_001660625.3 Ictalurus punctatus
AGCCACAGGACCTGGGACACTGCAGTCACTGAGACTACGATGGACTCCACTTTATACCAGAATATTCTTGAGAGAAATGTGCGGTCATCTGTTCCAAGCTTAAGCTGGGCTGAAACTGGTCATGCAACAGGGACAGTAATCCCAAACACACCAGCAAATTAACTTCTGAGTGTCTGAAGAAGGAAATCGAGGTGTTGGGATGGAAAAGTCAATGTCCAGACCTGAACCCCACTGAGATGCTGTGGTCGGATCTGAAGAGAGCTGCGCACCAACAGACGCCCTCAACCACCAACAAACTTCTCCAGAACGACGCGAGAGGCTGATAAACACCCACAGAAACTTCACGTTCTTGTTGATTAAGGGGCGTCTACGTGTTCCCACCTGAATGTTGGTTCACTTTTTGGGGGGAGGGGGGAATGAGTACATATTGAAATCTGTAGGTTTTGTTTTTCACCTGAGCTTATTTGTTTGTTTATAGAAGTCGATGAAGAACACACAATTATTATTGAGGCCCCGATGAATAAAAACAAAGAAACGAAGGAGGGTGTACTTTCTTTTTCCCCATGACTGTACATGTGTGAACTGTTGGTCATGTGTTAATGATGAAAGACAGAATGAATGATGGAAATATTTGTGTTTATTTATTTTTTAATAATAAATATCAATAAGCTGAAATAACCATCCCTCTATCCACCAAACCCTCTATCCATCAAACCCTCTATCCACCCATCCCTCTATCCACCAAACCCTCTATCCACCCATCCCTCTATCCACCCAACCCTCTATCCACCCATCCCTCTATCCACCCAACCCTCTATCCACCCATCCCTCTATCCACCCAACCCTCTATCCACCCAACCCTCTATCCACCCAACCCTCTATCCACCCAACCCTCTATCCACCAAACCCTCTATCCACCCATCCCTCTATCCACCCAACCCTCTATCCACCAAACCCTCTATCCACCCATCCCTCTATCCACCCATCCCTCTATCCACCAAACCCTCTATCCACCCATCCCTCTATCCACCCATCCCTCTATCCACCAAACCCTCTATCCACCCATCCCTCTATCCACCAAACCCTCTATCCACCCATCCCTCTATCCACCCATCCCTCTATCCACCCAACCCTCTATCCACCCATCCCTCTATCCACCAAACCCTCTATCCACCCATCCCTCTATCCACCCATCCCTCTATCCACCAAACCCTCTATCCACCCATCCCTCTATCCACCCATCCCTCTATCCACCCATCCCTCTATCCAAACCCTCTATCCACCCATCCCTCTATCCATCAAACCCTCTATCCACCATCCCTCTATCCACCAAACCCTCTATCCACCAAACCCTCTATCCATCAAACCCTCTATCCACCCATCCCTCTATCCATCAAACCCTCTATCCACCAAACCCTCTATCCACCCATCCCTCTATCCACCATCCCTCTATCCACCAAACCCTCTATCCACCCATCCCTCTATCCACCAAACCCTCTATCCACCAAACCCTCTATCCACCCATCCCTCTATCCAAACCCTCTATCCACCCATCCCTCTATCCATCAAACCCTCTATCCACCAAACCCTCTATCCACCAAACCCTCTATCCACCCATCCCTCTATCCATCAAACCCTCTATCCACCCATCCCTCTATCCATCAAACCCTCTATCCACCCATCCCTCTATCCACCAAACCCTCTATCCACCCATCCCTCTATCCACCCATCCCTCTATCCAAACCCTCTATCCACCAAACCCTCTATCCATCAAACCCTCTATCCACCCATCCCTCTATCCATCAAACCCTCTATCCACCCATCCCTCTATCCATCAAACCCTCTATCCACCCATCCCTCTATCCACCCATCCCTCTATCCACCCCAGCGATCCACCCATCCCTCTATCCATCAAACCCTCTATCCAACCTTTAAACCAGCCATCCACCCATCAAAACCACTATCCATTTATCTATCAAACCCTCAATCCATCATTCAAATCACCCAAACTCACCATCCCGTCATCCGTAAAACTCTCTATACATCAACAAACCCTCCATCCATCTACCGTATCAAACCATTATCCACCCATCCCTCTATCCAACCTTTAAACCAGCCATCCACCCATCAAAACCTCCATCCCTCTATCCATCAAACCCTCTATCCATTTAGCTATCAAACCCTCAATCAATCATTCAAATCACCCAAACTCACCATCCTGTCATTTGTCAAACCCTCCATCCATTCGTCAAACCCTTCACACACCCATCAAACCCTCCATCCTTCTACAGTACCAAAACATTCATCCACCCATAAAACACTCCATTCAACAAACCATTTATCTACAGTCTCAAACCCTCCATCCACCCACCAGTTCATGAAACCCTCTATCCATCCTCCAAACCATCCACCCATTCATCAAACTCTCCATCCTGACGTCCTTCGATCCCTCCACCCATTAAACCAAATATCAAGCCACCCAACAAACCTTCCTTCCTGCAAACCATCCATCCAAAGCGCTCCACAATAAATGTGTGTGTGGAGGAAACCCCCCCCCACTTTTGTTTAAAAGATGAATTGTACAGCAGAATTACTCGACCCGACATTAAACTCAAACCCAACACGATCTCGGGAATTTCACTCGTTTGGTAGGAATTGCAATTTCTTGTTTGTAATGTGAACAGATACCAGATCAAACCAATCCCAAATCAGATTCACCCACCAACCACAGATTAAATCTCAGACTAGAGAGACGTGCAGTCACCTGGGATTTAAAACAGACGACGCAGATGAGTGATGAATTATGGGATGGAGTGTTGTTAGGAGTGATCTCTCCTGAGTGCGCAGCAGTTTGCAGATTTATCCTTTACTATTGTTTATTTATTCATAAACTTATTTTAAAAGTAGGTTTGATGTCAGCAAATGATATCTATGTGAGCTGTTTCACAGTGACGTGTTCTAGTCTGTACGCCGTTAGTCGTATGTTTGCAGCTTGTATAGACGGGCGCTCTAAACGCAGGCGGGATGGAACAGGTTTGCGTTTGCCTCTGGGGGGCGCTGCAACACACTGTAATGTGGTGATTTGCTCAAACTTCAATATCTCTGGAGGAATAAGCAAGTCGTGAATGTCGTTAATTCCTGTTTAATTAGCACCATGTTTACCTGTAACTGATTCTCAATGACCAGAAATTTAAACCCTGACACATCCATTAATCTATCCATATATCCACTCATCCTTTATCTACACATCTATCCATCCGTAAATACACCACGCCGCCTACCTACACAGGCGCCCTCCAGCCCTGTACTGCAGACGTTGTGATGATATTCGAAGCGTCCGCTATAACAGTATTGCGCAGCTGATTAGCAGCCTAAAGCTGTGTGTTGTACAGGTGTGTGTGTGTTTATGTGTAGGAGCCTGAAAGCTGCTGTACACTTCAGGATAAATCACTTCAGGAGGCGTTTGATACCGATCAGATACCTGAGGAGCTGTGCTGGGTCTCGCTTTGGTCTTTCTGTTGCTGCCTCGCTTCTTAAAGAACACAAAGCAAACACACACACACACACATTGAATCATCTTATCAGTTGCTGAGGCGAGCACAGTGTGGAGGAGGCGCAAGAACTCGCCAAATCGTCAATAAACGCCTGCGACTCCCACAACAAGAATCAGCACGGACACTCCGAAGGGTCTACATTACCACATTGTGTGTGTGTGTGTGTGTGTGTGTGTGTGTGTATGTGAGAGAGAGAGAGAGAGAGAGAGAGAGACATCAGTCAGTACACCAATCGTCATACTAATAACATATATCGTACATGTGTTATACATTATTGGTGTGTTGTTCTCTTGATATCAGCCGTCCACTGACTCACCACCAAAGGCTGAAATATAAAATATGCAAATGAGCCGCTCTCCAAATCGAAATCTTTCAGCGTGCGCTTTGTTTATTCTGATATGCGGATATGTAAATGAGCTCACCGATCACTCCGTGGCTGTTAAAACACACATCACATGAACGAGCTCTTTGACCAGTTCCGAAATATCCGGTGTCCTATAAACCATCCTCATCAATATGCAAATGAGCATTCTATCCAATAAAGCCAATGTGAAGTCCTCAGTACGCAAATACAGTGGATAGAAAAAGTCTACACACCCCTGTTAGAATGGCAGGCTTTTGTGGCGTGAAAATCAACCCAAGATAAATCGGGTCAGAACCTTTCCTACCGTTATTGTAAAATTTTAATCTCTTAATTCAAGTGAAAAACGGTAAGAATCAATAAGAGGGTTAAAAATGAAATTTAAAAAAATACACAATCCCCAGCTTGCAAGGAAGAAGTCAGGACGTGCTAAACTGACACAACGCTGTGATCAAATCTAAAGGAGCTACGCATTAGTCTAGGGGTGTGCACACTTACACACACAGGTTATTCTACATTTTTATTTTTCATTTTAAGTTAGTTACCTAGAAAAAGTTCTGACTCGATTTATCTTGCTTTCTTTTTTTTTTGTTACATCCCACAAACCTGGCATTTTCACAGGGGTGTGTAGACTTTTTAGATCCGCTGTATGTAAAAGATTCTCGGAAACAACAAAGTGTTTACTAAAGTGTGTGCAGAGCTCATTCTTATTGAATATGCAAAGATGCAACTCATGTAAATGAGTGTTCTAACCAATAGATTTCCTGTGCTGTAATAATGCTGAACAATATGCAAAATATACAGATGCAAATGAGCTGAATAAATAACCGCATGTTTATTGTGTACTGTGAACTCTCTGACCTTTATACTGTGGAAATAAACACGTGTGTGTGTGTGTGTGTGTGCAGCTCCTCACCCTCTCCACCTCGCTGCTCTTCCTCTTGCGAGCGTTGTGTGTGTGTGAGACGTTGACGGTGATCTCTCCGGTCTCTCCGGGGCGTTTCAGTCGGAAGCGTTCGGGATGCAGGGAGCTGAACGAGATCTCCAGCTCAGGCCGCGGGAACCGAGAACACCGACCCGTTTCCGTGGAGATGACCGACGAGTCCAATACGGACGGACCGCTGCCGCAAGAACCCTGAGGAAGAGGAAGAGCACCACCGTCACCGCCATCATCATCAAACCTATATAATGTGTTTTACTTTCCTGACAGTAACGCAGCTTTTTTATACATTTTTTTATTTGAGAAATTCCATTAACGCATTGTCACCATCGTCCTTAAGCGCTGTCTCCTTGGTTACTGTTGCCAACGAACCTAAAACCCGGCATGTAAACTTACAACAATGGTGGAAAATTGTATCACTTGAAATACATCTCCAGTGTGCATTTAAAGCCTCCAACCATGACATCACAACATTTCTGCAAATATACACGAATATGCAAATTTATGCAAATCCACAAAACTAGTAAAGTTTTACCTGGCTGGTGACGGATGCTCGAGTTCGGCCTGTGTGTTTCAGAGTGGTGCTGTGCACCAGCCGCTCAGATACACACTCCTCCACCAGCACAGTCTAACACACACACACACACCATGTCAATCACAAATGCCCTAACGAGTGCACACTAATGAACACACTAAGATGTCGCTACTAATCCCCAATCAATATTTTAGTTTTAAATTAGCACTTTAATTAACAATAATATTCAACAAGGTGTTGCCATGGTTACAGTGGGTGATGTAATAATAGGCAGTGTGTATGATGTGCTTCATGCTTAGAAAGTGTAAACATTTGTCACCGCTGTGTGAGGTCAGAGAAGTGTGTGTGTGTGTGTGTGTGTGTGTGTGTGTGAGACCTGTGTAGATGACTCTGTAGTGGTGTGTGTGTGTGTGTGTGTGACCTGTGTAGATGACTCTGTAGTGGTGTGTGTGTGTGTGTGTGACCCGTGTAGATGACTCTGTAGTGGTGGGTGTGTGTGTGTGTGTGTGACCTGTGTAGATGATTCTGTAGTGGTGTGTGTGTGTGTGTGTGTGTGTGACCTGTGTAGATGACTCTGTAGTGGTGTGTGTGTGTGTGTGTGTGTGTGTGTGTGTGTGACCTGTGTAGATGACTCTGTAGTGGTGTGTGTTGTCTCTCTGAGCTGCTCTCTCAGTTGTTGAAGCTCCGCCTCCTTCTCCTTCAGCTGCTCCATCACTCCACTGTCACGCACCTGAAACATCATAAGTGTAAAGTAAAGGGGGTGTGACCTGTGAAAGAGGTGTGGCCTCTGTGTACATCAGTCTCAGTGAAAGAGGTGTGGCCTCTCTGTCAGTCAGTGAAGGGGGCGTGGCCTTGGTTCACAGTGCAAACCATTTAAACAGTTCTAAACTTTGTATTCGTGTTTAACTCTGTAAATGGATCTAAAAATGACAAAAAAATTATTTGTTTTCGCAAGATATCACTATAATAGCTAAAACCTACAGCTTAATGTAACAACCCAGAGGAGATGGGAGTAGACAAGGGCACATGAAGGGCGCAAGGCCGAATTGGGACGCGAGGGATATAATGTTAAAATGTGCTGTAGTGACCTCTGGTGGCTGAAGTGCGTCAGTGCGCTTCAGCTCCCCGATCTGCTCGTCTTTCTCTGTGATGGTGGAGACGAGTTTCTTCAGCTGGACCTCCAGAGCAGACACGAGTGTGTCTCTCTCCTTCCTCCACTCGTCCATCTCCTGCTCACGCTCAGCCAAACGGGCCTTCAGCGACTCCTGACACACACACACACACACACACACACACACACACACACACACACTCAGTGCATCATAGCCATGTGTCTACTTAAATAAAAAACAAGTATACACACACACAGGAAGTAGAAGTAATGAGTGTGTACCATCTCAGTGTGTTGGCGGGCGTGTCTCTCTCTGTCCTCGGCATAGCGTCTCATATCCTGGTTCCTCCTCTCCTCTGCGTCCTTCGCCTGAGCAATCAGGACAAGCTTCTCCTCCGTCCACTTCCTGCGCTCGGCCTGATGTTTCTCACCGATTGCCTACACACACACACACGATTTGAAACAAAACCCACAGAGGACTGACAACAGTGTTTATGTACACTATAGTATACGGTGAATATAGTGTGTGGTTTAGGACATATCCACAATACACAAATTATGGTGTCTATGTAGTGAATAGGGCAAGTGGATTGGGACACGCCCAGTGGACTGATGGTGTTTATGTGCCCTAAATAGTGAATAAGATGTGCGGTTTGGGACATGCACACAATGGACTGATGATGGCGTTTAAATGGCGTTTAAGCGCCCTTTATAGTGAATAAGGTTTGTGGATTGGGACACGCCCACAGTGGACTGCTGATGGTGGCTATGTAGTTAATAGGGTGTGGTTTGAGACGCACCCACAGTGGACTGCTGATGGTGTTATATTCTCACCTTCAGGTCGTCCTGAGCCTGCGCCGCTTCTTCTTTGGCGCGTGTGATGTCATCACTGCGCGCCGGTTCATGATGATGTAACTGTTTACTGTATCTTTGTTTCAGGAGCAGCTCTTTCAGGTTCTCCAGCTCTAAACACACAAAGACACACTGTATGTTAACAGAAGTACAGGACTGAAACGTGTGTGTTTTGCTATAAAATCTGAATAAAACATGGTGATGTAGTGTGGTACCCTGAGTGAGATGATGGATCTGAGTTTCTCTGTTCTCCAGCTCCAGGTCCATCTGAGTCTGAGTCTCCTCCTGCTCACTGAGAACCAAACGCATCTCCTCTATCACAGCCTGACGCTCCTTCAGATCTACACACACACACACACACAGTTTCCTTTCTGTATTTATCATTGGATATATCTAATTTATCATTAAAGCAAATAATTATCGAACGAATTAGCAGAACGTTCGTGAGTATTGTTTTAGCTCAGTGGAACCATGATCTTGTGTACCTTGTCCAACAGATTGCGCTAACCATACTGTATGTTGCCATAGTAACTAATGAAACTGAGGAAAATCCGCCTTCGCGAGGTACGTATGGGTCGTGTGAATAATGTACTGTACCTTTAAGAGCTTTTTCGTGAAGACGGACGTGATCCTCCTTCTTAGAATCAGATGAACTGGACTGGAAATATAATAAAAAACATTAAAAAACAAACAGGTGTGTAGTGTGTGATGTGTAATGTATAGTGTGTCTTGTATAATGTGTAGTGTATAGTGTGTAATGTATAATGTGTAGTGTATAGTGTGTAGTATATAATGTGTAGTGTATAATGTGTAGTGTATAATGTGTAGTGTATAGTGTGTAATGTATAGTCTGTAATGTATAATGTGTAGTGTATAGTGTGTAATGTATAGTGTATAGTGTGTAATGTATAATGTGTAGTGTATAGTGTGTAATGTATAGTCTGTAATGTATAATGTGTAGTGTATAGTGTGTAATGTGTAGTGTATAGTGTGTAATGTGTAGTGTATAGTGTGTAGTGTGTAATGTATAGTGTATAGTGTGTAGTGTATAGTGTGTAATGTATAGTGTGTAATGTATAGTGTATAGTGTGTAATGTATAATGTGTAGTGTATAGTGTGTAATGTATAGTGTGTAATGTATAATGTGTAGTGTATAGTGTGTAATGTATAATGTGTAGTGTATAGTGTGTAATGTATAATGTGTAGTGTATAGTGTGTAATGTATAGTGTGTAATGTATAATGTGTAGTGTATAGTGTGTAATGTATAATGTGTAGTGTATAGTGTGTAATGTGTAGTGTATAGTGTGTAGTGTGTAATGTATAGTGTATAGTGTATAGTGTGTAATGTATAGTGTGTAATGTATAATGTGTAGTGTATAGTGTGTAATGTATAATGTGTAGTGTATAGTGTGTAGTGTGTAATGTATAATGTGTAGTGTATAGTGTGTAATGTATAGTGTATAGTGTATAGTGTGTAGTGTATAGTGTGTAATGTATAGTGTGTAATGTATAATGTGTAGTGTACAGTGTGTAATGCATAATGTGTAGTGTATAGTGTGTAATGTATAATGTGTAGTGTATAGTGTGTAATGTATAATGTGTAGTGTATAGTGTGTAGTGTGTAATGTATAATGTGTAGTGTACAGTGTGTAATGCATAATGTGTAGTGTATAGTGTGTAATGTATAATGTGTAGTGTATAGTGTGTAATGTATAATGTGTAGTGTATAGTGTGTAATGTATAGTGTGTAATGTATAGTGTGTAGTGTATAGTGTGTAATGTATAGTGTGTAATGTGTAATGTATAATGTGTAGTGTGTAATGTATAATGTGTAGTGTATAGTGTGTAATGTATAATGTGTAGTGTATACTGTGTAGTGTATAGTGTGTAATGTATAGTGTGTAATGTATAGTGTGTAATGTATAGTGTGTAGTGTATAGTGTGTAGTGTATAGTGTGTAGTGTATAGTGTGTAATGTATAATGTGTAGTGTATAGTGCGTAGTGTATAGTGTGTAGTGTATAGTGTGTAGTGTATAGTGTGTAGTGTATAGTGTGTAATGGTGGTGTCTAAAACGTTCACACTTGTATCATCTGATTATCTAGAGAAGAGAAACAGAGCAGTATTTACACTCCTGAGCTGCTGGATGGTGCGATCTCGGTTCGAGAGTTCGTTCTGTAGCTGGGATTTCATCTTCTCCACATCGCTCAGTTTCTGCTTTAGAGACTTTTCTACATCGCGCATGGAGCAGATCTGAACACACACACACACACACACACACACACACACACACACACACACACACACAATACTGAGACATGACCCAAACACTTAAAGGCTTCCATTAAACCAGTTTCTGGCATTTTCTGAACCGACTCTGTAAACGACTCACCTCCTTCTGCACCTGCTGAATCTGTTTCTTCGAGTCGGCGAGTTTCTCCCTCAGATCAGACGACTCATCCTCTCTCCTCTGTATGTCTAAGGAGAGACTCGACAACTTTCCACTACTGCACTTCATCTCCTCCTTTAGCCTTAAAACACACAGAGAGAATAATCCGAAATTTATTACAAATCAGTCTGCGGGCCATTAGGAAATACTCTGAGAGGACAGGAACATTTAACATTTATCTAACATGCCCCGGGTACTTTTTCACTCGGGTCTAACCCGTCCCGGGTACTTTGCCTCTTCAGGTAGCACTATCTTTAGTAACTGCAGCCATCATGTAAGAGTTCATCTCCAGTATAACTCAGGTAAGACTCACCTGGTGATCTCCGCCTCTCGTTTTTGAAGTTCTGCACCTTTTTGAGCAATGGCCTCTTCGGCTACAGCCAGCAGCTCTCTCCTCCTCTCCACCTCTCTCTTTCGTGCCTCCTGTGCTTCCTGCTGGGCAACAGAAAGCTCCGCCTCCTTTGCAGCAAGCTCCGCCTCCCTCTTGGCAAGCCGGGCCTCTTTATCGGACAGCTCTGGGTCCGTCCGATGTTTTTGTTTTAGCGTGCTCTCCTTCACTAGGAGAAGTGCTGCTTTCTCCTCCAACTCCTTGATCACACCCTTCATGTTTGTGTTCTCAGCCAGGAGGTCAGAGTTCACTTTCTGGAGGTTGTCGTGGGTGTTTTCGTTTTCCAGCAGCTGTCCTTCCAGGATTTTCACTCTCTCGCCTTTACTCTCATTCTCCTTCCGTAGCCTGGAGACTTCGTCGCGCGTGTCCTCCGCTTCCTGCTTGAGACGAGTCATTTCCTGTTCTAGATTTTTGATGACGGTGCTTTTGTGCTCGATCTCAGATCCCTGCTCCTCCATCTTAGACGTTCTTAAGACGGCGGCAAGTTTCTCCTCTGTCTCGTTCATCCTCATGATGACGGACTGAAACGTTCGCTGCTCTTCCGCTATCTTCTGCTCAGTTTCCCGTAGGACTACGGCGCGGGATCGTTTCTCTTCTTCCAGCGCCGATTTCAGCTCCTGGATGCAGAACTCCAGGGTTTGGCGTTCCCGTTCCAGATCCGTGATCCTCTCTTCTTTCTGATTCAATTCGGTTCGAAGACGGTCAACTTGACCTTTGACCTCAGTCATAGACGAGTTGATATCACAGACGCCCGGGGATCCTGGAAAAGAAAGAGCGATTATGCCCGACATGTTTTAAATTTAAAATTAATAACGTGAAAATAAAGGCAAGCATTACAGACAGAGCATGCTCAAGCTGACCTTTGACCTCAGCCAGAGGTGGCTCATGACCGTCATCATTATCTTTATCCACAGGATCTTCTGAGATCATCGTGTCCTTAAGAGACCCTAGAGTGAAAATAGGGGCAGATCAGTTATACTTAAACCATTAACATAAATTTATATGTATACACACGTTTATGTATATAGACAATGATTAGGATGACCTTTGACCTTATTTGTATATCGTGATACATATTTTATGCACGTTTTATTATTATAAATCAGTACTGATGTGCTTTAATGCTGTTACACGCATAAGTTTGTTTATATAGTCGAGAACATTTATTAGTGAAACTAGTAACTCTAAAATCTTCCCTAATCAGGGGAAGCTCATTTTAATTAAAAAAATAAATAAATAAATAAAATGACTAAATATTAACATTAGAACAAAACAAGTTTATATTCATATCCTAAAAACATGCCTGTGCAGTTGTATATGAAAATACTACAAAAAAAAAATAAAAAAAAGATTTATGACACAACTAACACACAAATCTCAGATTATTTCTAATAATAATAATAATAATAATAATAATAATAATAATAATAATAATAAAGTATGATGTCATGGGTTGCCATGCTCATAGAAACCCCCGCCCGGGCGCTTCAATGTTTTTAAAATGTTATAAAACAATATTATTTTGTGAAATTACGGTGTGAAATGTTCCCCATGACATAAATAAATTTCTTTATTCACATTCACACACAATCAAAACATCGTTTAAAATTAAAAAACAAACACGCGCTGTGCAGAAGCAAGGCGAGGCAAGGCAGGGCGACATAACGTGTCGCTACTTCTTTACAGACGAAAGTCGTTTTCTGCCTCGCAGGAAGCGCCGACCTTTGACGAGATTCTCTTTCCCCGCCCTTCTGGTAGAGACAGAAGCTGGTAGGCTCGTTTCAGCAGAGGAGGCGGAGCTAGTACCTTTCTTTAAAGGAGGCTGACTGTGGAGGTCCTCCAATCCCGCCCCTTCCTGTCTCCGCTTCCTGGTTTCGGGGTGCGTCTGTCGTCCTGAGCATGTGCAGTGGCGCTGTTGGAGTTCCTGAATCAGAGCCAGCTGAAAAACCGACAGAGCACAGAACCAGGCATGAGGAGCTTTGCTAACGTCGTTATCTAATTTAGTTAACGAGCATATAGTCATTTTTCCCTCAGCACCACTTCTAAACATCCTAAAAACATTCATAAACAATCATCGTATTTATTCAGACAATTTATTACATTTCTAATATGATTAATAAAATGTAAAGGATAACCTATTGTAAGGCAAGACAAAAGACAAATTAATCTCATGCTAATTTATACCAGTGTTAATATTAATCACAAATCATCACAATCAATCATGTTAACGTCCCCGTGAAGCGCCTCGAAACACGCAGCGTTATTCGACGTCTTGCTGTCATTTCCACTGAAACTGGAAGTCAGGGCGGGGCATATAGAGTGGCTCCTCCCCCTTTTTAAACATCCAATAGTGTTTAACTTACCTCACACCCTGGGCTAACCCGTACTGGACAGTTAGTACCGTGGATTGTTAGAACGTTGGGGGCGGGACAGTTCAGGCTCTAGAGCGTTTGATTGGACAGAAAATCTGATGCTGAAGTGTAGAATGATGTCATCAAAATCGCTGATCCGTACTGGCGGTAGAGAGTCTGTAAATTTGGATTGCGTGAATCTTCCAAATGCGAATCCTCATTATTTTGGAGCGCACGAACTTATAGATCAGCTCAAGGACGACATTCGTACTAAAACCCACGAAACTGCCTTTCTGATTTCATGGGGACTTAAAGTCTGTCACTTTTTTAAAAAAAGAGTTATCTTAATTAAAATGTATTTTTAAAAATTAAATAAAATTAATTTGTACCAAAAAAAAGAAAAAAAAAAATTAAATTACATTTTATTTTAAATTATCCTTCACCATCTACTCTGAGCATGACTAATAGTCAACTTTTTTTTTTAGTGGAAAATTAAATAAAAATATAATAAATATATTTATGATTTAGTTTTTAAAAGTTATTAGCTTGTTTGACTGATCAATGAACTGAATGGGTTAAAACAAAAACTCAAAAATATTACCGAACAGAAAGTTGTTTTAAAAAAGGTGGACAGTTCTGAATGAATGAATGAATGAATGAATAAATAAATCCTCTCCGATGCATTAGTGTACACATTTAATGAGCTATTGTTCCAAAACTGTATGACTGACTTTCTTCTGTGGAACATAAAAGAAGATATTTTGAGAAATGTGTGGGGTTTTTTTGTCCAGACAATGGAAGTCAATGGGCACCAAACCTGTTTGGTTACCAACATTCTTCAAAATATCTTCTACTGCGTTTCGCAGAAGAAAGAAATGAGTACAGGTTTGGAACAACATGAGGGTGAGTGAAGGATGACAGAACTTTAATTTTGGGGTGAACTACCCCTTTAATACTTGAATAGTTGGATAGTATTTGTAAAATAAAGCAGAACTGTGAGGGTGTGTGGAATTGTTTTTGGAGTTACAGGGGTCCCTGGCTGTAAAAAAATTGCCAGATGACGACACCACCACTCACGTTCTTGGTGCGGTCCTCTACGGCTCGATCCAGTTCCGCCTGGACTTTAGTGATCACATCGTCTTTCTCCACACACATTACCATCAGATCACCCAGTCTCTGCTCACGGCTCTGCAACGTCTACGCATACACACACACACACACACACACACACACACACACACACACACACACACACACACACACACACACAACTGTGGTTCATTTATGAAGAACGGGGTCAGTTTGGTCTCCGTGTGTCGTCAAAAGTATGTGCACCCCCTGACCATCAGACCCATACATGCTTCCTTGCTGATTTATTCCCGTCTTTCCCGTTATAACGCGCTCCACTCTCTCTTCTGCGAAGGCTTTCCACTAGATTAGATTTTGGGGCGTGGCTGTTAGGATGAGTGTTGATTCAGCTACAAGAGCCTCAGGTGAGGTTGAGATCAGGCGCTGATGATGTGAGGAGGCTCTGGTTCCACTCCGGATGCTAACGCAAGCGAGCGAGCGAACAGTGACCTGATTTCGGAAGGTATACGAGATATGTTTATAACAGAATGCCCAATTAGTGCAGGAGACCATGTGGGGGGATTTCAGCCAATAGGAAATCGACTCAGTCTATCGCAATAAAAACACGGCTGGATAGAGTGTATCTGATTGGCTGGAGCATGATTATGTCAGTATGTTTAGGAAAAAAAAAAAAAAAAAGATAAACAAATTATCCATGAAGTATACTTGTGTGGAAAAGGGAATACAAACTACATCATATTTAGGAATATATGATTTCAACATGCCAGTAAGTACAGAAAGAAAAAAAACAAACAAAAAAAAAAAAACACACAAGACATTTGATGGATGATGAAGAATGACACGATGCTTTACCTTCCTCATGTCCTCCAGCTCCTCCACCAGGCCGCTCTGAGCTTCCAACTCTGAGTAATAAAAAGTGCATAAAAAAAAAAAAGTGCATGACATATTTATGTAGTAAATTACTGGAGTAGAAATGGGAAATCAGCTTCATTCTAAAGAGAGTCATTAAATGTCAGGGAGTCTTACTTCACCCTACGTTTATGCTAGCTAGGTGACGATTCGCTCATGGCAGCTGTGGCCTATATATATATATATATATATATATATAAAAATAAAAAAGGCAACAGTATTAGTAAAAACATACCCATATGATTTATACACGTCACCTTGGAATTAATGCATTATGTACCTATGTATTTAAGCAGGATTTACACGTCACATGCTTGACTTTCTTCTCAGATTGTAGATGGTGGCGTATACGCACCAGCAATCTCTGCTACCTCCTTCCAAGTTTTCTTTCTCTCCCCAACGTCTCTGTACACGTTTAACGAGAGCTTGTGTGTGTGTGTGTGTGTGTGTGTGTGTGTGTGTGTGTGTGTGTGTGTGTGTGTGTGTGTGTGTGTGTGAGTGAGAGAGACAGGACAAGATGAAACCGTTCAGAAGAAGTTTTTCCCTCCTTTTTTTGCAGGAAATAGTTGCAGGTAAAACTAAATTACTGAGCGGGGAACTGAAGAAACATTGCACCACATGCTCCACAGGACCGTCGCTTTATTGCGTCATACCTAATTTACATACAAGTGGGAGAACGCGTTCGTTATCTACGCTCCGTCTCTCGCTGACGTGAACGCGGGATTATCCAGTCCCTGTGTAGTGCACTAACCCTGCGTTCTGCTCTCCAGCTGCTTCTGCGTTTCACCGAGCTTCTCGGTCAGTTCTGTGACCTTTTTCTCAAGGTCACGCAGCGTCACTGCGGGTTGGCCGTCACGGTTCACCAGGCACGACTGAGCCGCCTCGGCGTCCTTCCTGATTCCGGCCAGATCAGTGGACATGGAGTCCAGCATGCAGTCTAGATTCGGAGGCTCTCGCTCCTGTAAAAAAAGACACACGCTAAATAAACAGGGGGAAAAAAAAAAAAAAAAAAAAAAAAAAAAAAGTCTCCTTACAGAACAAATGTTAAAACCTGTTTCATGTGAAGTCCCTGTGAACGAGCAGTTACTATAGAAACGACAACATACCAGAACGAGTGCATTAATATAAACCCACACTACTGTCCGTGCTGCTGTTATAGAAAATTAAACACCTTCTGACCAATCAGAATCGAGAACTCAACAGCAATAATACATGCAGTGCAAAAACAATTGAAAAATCCGACTCCGTCCCAGACAAGAAGTTGTTTCGTGATCATCACCTGTGCTTCAGCAGGATCCTCTCGCTCGTCGCCGCCCGCTTCTCCGCTGGTTTTCTCCACTAACCGTTTGAAAATCTCGAGTCGGTGCTCACACCTCTCCTCCACCAGCTCTCGCTCTTTACTTATACGCTCACTGGGGGGTGGAGAAAATGGGGGGGGGGGGGGGGGGGGGTGGACAGAGAAAATGAGGGGAAAAAAAAAAAAAAAAAAACAAAGATTATATAAACAGAACAGAGAGAGTACACAGAGAAGAGAGAGAGAGACAGAGAGAGAGAGAGAGAGAGAGAGAAAGACATACTTGTAGTCATTTTGCATCTGAGTGAAGAGATCAGAGAATTCTTTAGTCACTTCCTCTCTGATTCGACCCTCCACAGCTACAGTCTCCGCCCTCGCCGTTCTCAACTGTTCCTGCAGCTCCTCTAACTGCAGCAGCTGATTCTACACACACACACACACACACACACACACACACACACACACACACGTCACTTCGATTCCCGTAGTAAATAAACAGGAATTAACAGGTTATGACCCTACACTGACCTCATACACCTCTTTATCCAGCAGCACTGTCTCCTTCCCTTCTTCCTCCGGCAGTGTGTCCTCCAGCAGGCTCTCCTCGTCCTCGTCCTCCTCCTCTGACACCTCGTCCCCGCCCCCCCGGCTGTGCTCCCATCGTACCAGAGATGTGCGCCGCGCTTCACGCAGAGTCGCCTTATTAATGATGAAGGAGACCTCCCTCGCACTCCTCTTCACCACCAACGGGAGGACAGAGGGGACGCTGAGGACCACCACCTGAGAAACAGACCAGTGTTGCTGAATCCTGATTGGTCGGAAAGTGTTGATTAATTTTCAGTGACAGTAGTGCAGCTGCAAATCACAGGTTCTAAGATGTTATGACTTCTATAATAACTGCTCATTTACTGCGACACACACACACCTTCTGTGCCACAGCGGAGAACTTGAGGACGTTGAGCGTCTCGTCGTACATGGAAGCGCACTGGTTGATGTTGACGATCATGGCGGCCCTGCCACGACCCGTGAAGAACCCCTGGAGGTAGTGTGTGAGTTTACTCTCTCTGAACGGGACGTGCTGCCTGTAGAGAGAGAGAGAGAGAGAGAGAGAGAGAGAGAGAGAGAGAGAGAGAGAGAGAGAGAGAGAGAGAGAGAGAGACACATTGAGGGAGACAGATCTATTCATACAGTCCCCACCGAAAGTACTGGAACAGCAACACATTTTATTGTTTTCGCTGAAGACATTCGGATTTGAGATCAAAAGATGAATGAGACGATTTAGAGTTTTCATTTCCTCATATTTACCTCTAGACGTGTTAAACAACTTACAACACGTTCTATTTGAACACACCCGTTTCCCATGTGATCAAAAATACTGGAATGCATGAATGATTGGTGTTTCCTTCTGCCCAGATGTGCTCTGTTAAATCTATTTTAAAAAATGACTAACGATGAATGTCTACTCCTAGTCTGAGCCCTGGGTTTCACCTGGGAAGACTGCATTTGTTAAAAAGGATAAACCAGCATGAAGATCAGAGAGATGTCTATGGGAGAAAAGCGAGCCATTTTGAAGCTGGGAAAGAGGGAAAAATCAATCAGAGTCACTGTAGAAACATCGTGCACAGCCAATACCACCATTTGGAATGTCCTGAGGAACAGACACCGAACGGGTCGGCCGAGGAAAACTACAACAGGTGATGACAAAAACATTGCGAGAGCTGTGAAGAAAAACCCAAAAACTACAGTCAGTGACATCACCAACATCCTCCACAGGGCAGGGTGAAGGTCACAATCCACCGTTAGAAGAAGACTTCGAGAGCAGAAATATAGAGGACACAGCACAAGATGCAGACCGCTCATCAGCAGTGAGAATCAGAAACCCAGACTGGAATTCACAGAGAAACACAGAGACGATCCTCAACAGTTCTGGAACCGAGATGAACCTCTACCAAAGTGATGGAGAGGCCAAAGTGTGGAGAAAGAACGGATCTGCTCATGATCCAGAACATACGAGCGGATCTGTGGAACATGGTGGAGGTAGCGTCATGGCTTGGGCTCGCACGGCTGCTTCTGGAACATTCACTGATCTTTATTGATGATGAACTCATGATGGAGCAGCAGAATGAATTCAGAACTTTACAGGAACATTTTATCTGCAGATTTACTGAGAAACACGTCCGAATGAATCAGAGGAACTTCATCACGCAGCAAGACAACGATCCAAAACACACTTCCACCTCAACACAGGACTTCATCAGGGGGAAAGTGGAAGGTTTTAGACTGGACAAGTCCATCACCAGACCTTCACCCAACTGATCATCTCACCTCCTGAAGAGGAGACTGAAGGGAGAAACCCCCCGAAACACACAACTACTGAAAGAAGCTGCAGGAGAAACCTGGAGAAGCTTCACAGAAGAAGAAACAGCAGTGTGGTGTCAGTGGGATATATAAGGGATATGCAAATAAATATTAAGTGTTATTAACATTAACTTACATTAAGATGCATCTGTTCCAGTAGTTTCGGAGGGGAACGCATAATGTCTAATTTATCATTCAAAATTAAGATTTAATATTACAAGTTGGGTGTAAATTACTTGAAGCAGGAACAGGAGCAGAGTGAAGGTGAAGATGAAGGTGAGGGAACAGGAGCAGAGTGAAGGTGAAGATGAAGGTGAGGGAACAGGAGCAGAGTGAAGGTGAAGGTGAGGGAACAGGAGCAGAGTGAAGGTGAAGGTGAGGGAACAGGAGCAGAGTGAAGGTGAAGATGAAGGTGAGGGAACAGGAGCAGAGTGAAGGTGAAGGTGAAGATGAGGGAACAGGAGCAGAGTGAAGGTGAAGGTGAAGGTGAGGGAACAGGAGCAGAGTGAAGGTGAAGGTGAAGGTGAGGGAACAGGAGCAGAGTGAAGGTGAAGATGAAGGTGAGGGAACAGGAGCAGAGTGAAGGTGAAGATGAAGGTGAGGGAACAGGAGCAGAGTGAAGGTGAAGATGAAGGTGAGGGTGAAGATGAAGGAACAGGAGCAGAGTGAAGATGAAGGTGAGGGAACAGGAGCAGAGTGAAGGTGAAGATGAAGGTGAGGGAACAGGAGCAGAGTGAAGGTGAAGATGAAGGTGAGGGTGAAGATGAAGGAACAGGAGCAGAGTGAAGGTGAAGATGAAGGTGAGGGTGAAGATGAAGGAACAGGAGCAGAGTGAAGATGAAGGTGAGGGAACAGGAGCAGAGTGAAGGTGAAGATGAAGGTGAGGGAACAGGAGCAGAGTGAAGGTGAAGATGAAGGTGAGGGAACAGGAGCAGAGTGAAGATGAAGGTGAGGGAACAGGAGCGGAGTGAAGATGAAGGTGAGGGTGAAGATGAAGGTGAGGGAACAGGAGCAGAGTGAAGATGAAGGTGAGTGTGAAGATGAAGGTGAGGGAACAGGAGCAGAGTGAAGGTGAAGATGAAGGTGAGGGTGAAGATGAAGGAACAGGAGCAGAGTGAAGATGAAGGTGAGGGTGAAGATGAAGGTGAGGGAACACACCTGGCCTGCTGGCTGCCTTTCAGAGCGTTGATGCATTTCCCCAGGCTGAGCAGGGATGTGTTGATGTTTCCTGCCTCTTTCAGTCGATCTCCTTTGTTCTGGGTTTTACCACATCGCTCCGATCCTGCCAGGTCACACAGCGAGAGTCTACCACACACACACACACACACACACACACACACACACACACACACACACACACACAAAGGTGTGGCTTGTCAAGCTTAAATGTTTCGAGATTTGTAATAACTATCTAATATAGCTTTAAAATACTGCCTGTGACATCACTAGGATTTTATTTCACACTTCTCTTCATGCTTTCCCTGAAACCAACTGATCACGTCTTCATAGCGTCGAGTGTTTGGGGCCGTACTTATTAATACGGCGCTGAAGGTTTGGGATACGGATCAGCTCTGCATTCCGTTACCATTATTTATGGTTTTATTATTTACCAGTGGGTTATAATGGCATGGGGTGGAGTTTAGTGAATAACAGACACTCACTCGCTCACAGACTGCACACTGAGAGAGGAGACGTCCTCGATCCTCAAAATCCTCACCGTGAAGATACTGTGACTGAGTGAGAGAGAGAGAGAGAGAGAGAGAGAGAGAGAGAGACACACACACACACACACAGAAAGAGAGAGAGACAGCAGGAGACAGAACAGAGAGAGAGAGAGAGAGAGTTACATCAATGCGAGTGTGTACTATTCATATATTAACTTTTATATGAAGAGCTCTCACTCCTTGTGTGTGAGAGAGTGTTTGAGAGAGTGTGAGTGTGTGAGAGAGAGAGAGAGAGAGAGAGAGAGAGAGAGAGAGAGAGAGAGAGAGAGAGAGAGAGAGTGTGTTTCTCACCTCCTGCTGGACAGCTGATTGAGTTTGGTGGATGAAATGCTCTGGTTCTTTTTGCCCAGTTTCATGACTTTAAACGCTTCATCTGAGCTGTTCACCTGCACCCAGCGCAGATCTGACACACACACACACACACACACACAGACACACAGACACACAGACACACAGACACACAGACACACAGACACACAGACACACTTAACATATAGATATAGTGCTTAAGAAATACACAGTAATGAGTCACAGTGTCGTCCACATAGAGTCTGTGTATTAATACATAAACAATGGACACTTCTATAACGCATGATTTATAGCAGTGTATAATCAGCTATAAGCTGCACACTACACACGGATAAAAGTGCGATGTGTGTTAATGCGGTAATGAATATAAATCTGTGGAGCGGAACCATTGAGAATAACGCAGAAGCACCGAGCAGCGAGCGTGAGCCGAGTGAGCGGTACCCTTGATGAAGGAGTTCCCCTTGGTGTCGTGACAGAGGCGCAGGTTGGCCCGGCGTGTTCCGGTTCCGCTCGGCTGCTCCAGCAGGTCGTGGACGTTCTCGTTGTAGATCTCGCAGAACGACACCCAGACGGAGAACCTGGCGTGGAGATCCGTGTCCACGCCGAAGCTCCGGTCAGACGCCGAGCTGTCGGGATCGGCCGGATCCGGACCTGCGGCGTGGCGCGATATATCGTGACTTTTCCGGATCTTCTCTCGGGTTTCCGTTACGGAGATTAATGAATGAAATAAACTTGTTAGAATGTTTACCTTCAGATCTGGAGCTGGAGTTCAGGCTGCTTGTGTTTCTCTGAGTTTCATTCTGAAAGAGAAATAAATACAAGTCACATAAAGACGGTGGATTTAACGCCGGACAGGAAGCGACGGGGAAATAGCACGTACGTTCTTCAGGTTCCTCACGCGTCACTTAATCGAGTTAAAAACACTCCATTTATCCCTCCTGTTACGTTACGGGCCAGTTTGACCTATTTCCACATTTGAGACGTCTGAAATACCGGTTAACCCCTCTCCCTTTTTCCTCTTTGAAATATTTTGACTTTCCTCATTTAGGGTCATGGAGTTATACACAGATATAACAAAGCCAGTCGTAATAAAGGTTTTACACTTTAACCCTGAGCTGATGGAGGATTTAGCGCTCGTTCGTTATTAATATTTATTATATATTATTAAATACTTTTATTGGTGTTAAAATCAGCTCCACTTCTGTTTTTCAGTCTTCACCCTGATCGCTCGTTTCGTGCTCCCGGCTGCTGGTGCACTTTACCTTTTATGGAGTTTTGTGGGCGTCGCTACATGCAAATGAGCCGAGTCAGGAACGCAACGTGCGTGTTATCAACAGACTCACACGAGTACGCAGAAAAGCGCCGCTTCAGAAAATCTGGCTGAAACTTTTTTGCTCGGTTTTACTAACACTTTACTAAAAGATGGATGAACGAGAGACTCGCCTCTCTGAGGAGTCTGAGGAGGTTGCGTTTGCTGATGTTCTCCTCCACCTGCTGCTCCCTGCTGAGCTTCAGAACGTCCCGGGACCGGTGAGGCTTCACGCTGGTCTGGGTGAAGATCCGACCCTCCAGACTGCTGAAGATCATGTTTATGGAGCGCGGCAGGACGCCTACGTCGTGTTCTGGGCCTGAAACACACACACACACACACACACACACGCGCACACACTTACTTCAATCTTGCATTTCAATCTCTATTACCCTTATCTGATTGGTCAGAAGGTGCGGATTAGTCTTCTATAACAGCAGCTCAGACAATAGCACAAGTTTATATCTAAGCGCTTGGTCTACTACGTTATCGTTTCTATAGTAACAGTAGGGTTAGAAGGTTAAGGAAGGAGTCTCCAGTGTCAGTGCTGTTTAAGAGTCAGAGGTAAAGCTCCAACTAATTTTCCCACATCTTCAGGACAGTTTACACTTCTGTGTGTGTGTGTGTGTGTGTGTGTGTGTGTCTTATTAACCTGAAGAGAGAGAATAAAGAGAGAGGGGGGGGGCCCTGGTGAGGGGGCGAGTGTTTATAGCTGCTAGAACGTAAGCGAGACGTTATCACGGATGTGCAGTTTGAGGAGAATAATGGTCGTCAGGTTGGAGACAGTAACTTGAGAAGCACAAACCTAAAAAGGTGAAGGTCTTTCCTGCGTTTGTGACTCCGTACGTAAAGACCAGAGAGTTTTTTCCCTCCAGGACGTCTCTGACCAGATTCCTCACCGTGCCGTCAAACAGGTCCTTCTGCGACGTGTCCGCTCCGAAAACCTAAAACACCAACATCACGGCGTGTTACTGGAGCGTAAACGCCGACTCGGAACAACATCCGGACGTCAGATCCCGAATCGATCACGTTCTCCTTCACTCCAACACTTCTCAAACCGTTTAAACACAACGGGTATAACCGTCTCATCATCTTGTACACAGCTCTACCTAGGACCGAGTCGGAACCTCCGGGCAGAGGCAACCTGCTTTCGGGTTGAATTATCGTGTGATATGCGTTTCATCCAGGCATTTACAAGAAGGGTGCCAATAATTCTGGAAAGCACTGTACCATGCACGGGTCTGCTTTTTAAAATAATTATTTTATGCAAATTTAAGCAGTGAACACCAGAGACACCTCGTTCACCAGCCGGCTCTTTTACACGGATCTCTCTTCCTCCTTCTCTCCTCATGTTTTACTCTCACTCCACTAAATTCATTTATTTCAAGTATTACACGTTTAAAAAAAAAAAAAGTAATAAAATTACAGTTTTAAAATTTTTAAATAAATAAATAAATACATAAATAAATAAATAAATAAATAACTGTGGTGGATCATTAACAGTGGATCAAAGAAAGGCTATAAAATTATTTACACAAGTCTAATAATATAAATACATTTTTACACACCAGCTGTCTGTCCTTATTTTTTTTTAATAATAACTGATTAGAATTGATCATCAATCCAAACGATCTGGTCATTACTCTCACTATGAGTCATTTTAGTGAATCTGAATCACAGCTAAATTGATTCTTTTGCTATTTGGTTCCAAACGAACGAACGAAAACGTCACGTGTCGGGCCGACGCTCAATAAAGAGTCAGATGGGAAGAGAAATCATTCGTTTAAAACGTTTTGTGCGTCACAATTACGCTTGTTTATCCGGTTCTCCAGAACACACGGCGTCTCTGCAGCGTTACAGCTCTGTGCTTCGGCTCGGTCAGAGTCGATTCAATTCGGAGTCGGATCGCTATCTCACTAGAATTCACTTGGAAATTTGTTTGGTTGCAAAATACCTGAGAGAACTGAAAGCGCTGTGCTGTTTGTGGAACTGATTTTTCACTCGCTCGGGCTGAGAGGGACGACCTCGGGGCTTTGAGGAGGACCGTGTCAGGAGGATGGATGGTGATGCAGTCCTTCACAGATTTAAACAAACAATCAATATATACATATTAATATTATTCTCATAACCAAAACAGAAAATTCCATTAAAATGTGCGCGTTAGTGGGCGTGCTTCCAGTATTAGTTTTCATCACATTTATTTGGAGAGATGAGGAATATATTGTCCAAGTGATTCCCCAGGAAGAGCGACGACGCCGTCAGACTCACCTGCGATTCTCCGTTTTCGATTTCAGCCTGCGAGAACGGTCTGACCCGGAGGTACACCTGTAAAAACTCTCTGTCCAAGCAGCTAGAGTCCTGCACACAAACAAACGACACAAACCGTGATAAACATCCAGACAATATGTATGAATGCACCAGAGCAACCACTCCCAGGTGAGCAAAGGTGAGGATGAGGACTCACCTGAGCTGCTGCCATTTCAGTCAGATCGAAGCGCAGATCTCTCCTCAGGTCGTCTACCAGGATGGTTTCGGCCCTGGCCACCTTATCGTTAAAGCATGACTCCATCATGGTGCTGAAATCCAAAAAAAAGAGATCTACATCTACACACCTTAACACCACACCTGAGGCCTGAGGTCACCTTAATGTAACACCTGTAACTTTTAATACAGCAGAACTTTATAAAAATCTAATAATAATTGATTTGAATTGTTAGTAAGTCATTGTTTATTATTTACTGACTATAACAGCCATGCCTAATTCTGCCCCATGCGTCACTTCCGGTTTATATTGCCATTTCTTTTTGCTATCTGTTTATGAAGTTGTTTATGAAGTAACTCACCTGGATGACGGTTACACTCCTCCGACGATAAAACCACGACTCTAAACTCGCTAATTATTAAACTAACCAGCTAAAACAACAACTAGGAAACAGCTGTCATGAAAATATCAGCGAATTTTAAACGGTTTTCTGCTTCATACCGTCAGTTTGTGTAGCGCGCAGATCCAACCGCAATGTATTTCCTTAAACCAACCCTGGCGCGCGGTCTTCTATTCAAATCCGACCAATCAGCGAAAAGGATGCAGGGAATGACGGGATGCGTGTTCTTTAGGATCACAACTGCGCAGGATTTGCGCAATACAAAGCGCAACATTTGCGCAATGCGAAACAGAACACGGTTAAAATGTGTTTCTGTTTATTATACTTTTCATTGTTTTGAACTTTCCTATTATATATCATTTTAAAAATATAATTTAGGTGGTAATTTGTGAATAGTAAAGGTTTCTCATTAAACACAGAAGAAGGAAATTGGTCTCTTTAGCCAATGCATGCTAATTCAAATCCATATTATTCCCCACATAAACAAACGTAAACTGTATTCTGTATTTTGTATATTGAATGTTATTATTATTATTATTATTATTATTATTATTATTATTATTATTATTATTATTATTATTATTATTTATTTATTTATTTCTATTTGAATCATATGTGTTTAAGCTGTATTAGGGTGTGAGGTTTGTGTATTCTGTGCCTCATGCTACATCTAAGCAATTACCTCACCCTTACCATAAACATTTCATATGTCCTGACATACTTTGCCTATAATAAAAAAAAGTAATTAAAATGATAATTACTCAGATAATAATATAATATAAAATGGAATGAAAACTTCTAATAAAAAAATCTGATTTAAATTGAAGTAATATCTGTCAACCCCCTAGACCCAACTGTAATGGAGGTGAAAGTGAAATCGATTTATCTGCTATTGATTTGTTAATATGTGCAGATTTGTTAAAGGGTACAGAACTGAAAAGAGAAAGAAAACGGCACGAATGGGGATGAATGTTTATGAGTGTATTAAGACTACAGGACCAAAGATGGGACAAATATTTCCTCTAATATCTCTGCAACATTTAATGGTACATAAGTTTAAGTACTAAAAAAAAGACCGTTACAATTAAACGATCAAATAACTGGTTTGGGTTTATGTAAGTGTAAAGTTCAGGAATAGATTTAATAAGATAAAGTGTGTTAGATCCCTAATTCACAAGCCAGAGGTACGAGTGGTGAGGAAAAGCGACACGAGATGATATGAGGAAGAAACCTTGAGAGCCACCAGACTGAAAAGTGAACCCATCCTCTTCTGGGTGATACCGGACAGCGCGATTACAAGTGAAACAGAACCGAGTGTGTTTACAGGATGTTCAGTAGGAGCAGATTGTGAATAAGAGTCCTGGGATGAGTAACAGGATAGTCTTTATGATTGCCGCAGCAGCTCTTACAACTTCCGGGTGAGATTATAAATGATAAAATTGATAAATCAGTGCTGTGATCATAAGTGGGTCTCTAAAAAGCTTTTCATATTGGAAATTATATATAAAAAAAATTGAAACCCAGAACATCTACATATGATTCAAGTATGAACGAACAGAAACGAATAACAGAAGAAAGACCACTCTACAATTTCAAAGCAAAACAAGCAAAAAAATTTTTTATTCATATACGTACGACAAATAAACGAAGCAAAAGTACTTAATCAAAATGGAATCGAGCAAGTTGGAATAATTACATTGAAAGGAAAAGTAAAAATACAAATTAAGCAAAGATATCAGAACACAACCATTCCTTTTGAAAATCTGCTCGTAAATCAGTCGACATCCTCAAACCTGTCATCACTTTCTGATCATCATCATCATCATCATCGTACTGACAGTGACGAGACACATGATAACTGCTGACACCACACACACACACACACACACAAACACACACACACACACACACACACACACACCAAAATAAAGTAAAGAAACTTAAGGAGAATTAAATTCACAGACTATTCAACATCATTCAATCCAAAATCTAAAATATTTGTATAAACATTTCAGTGCTTTAGTTGTGAAATAAAAAGCGTCACTGTGCAGCCGAACACCGTCATCAAGTCAAGAAACATCCAGAAAGCACATTAAGAGCTTTTCCAAATCCATCAACTTCCTGTTCCTCTCCCTCACGGACCATTAGCGGAAATTAATATTTCACCTCCATTGAAAACACGTTCGCATAGAAATTTCCATAGAAATAATATCAATGAAATGGCCAGCAATTATCATCACTGTGCGTCCGATTGAAAGTGAATCAGATGTAATGAACCCTGCCGTTATGTCCCTCTCAACGCTGTTTTAACGACGACGTTAATGTCTTCTCTCTCTTCACTCAGTAACAGATTGCGTCTCGTCTTTAAAGTCGCTCAGGATGTTTTTAGCGCCGCTTTGCCACAAGAGCAGACACTCCATCGGCGTCTTTCCATCCTGAGAAACAAAATACACAGAATTAACAAACACTTACACGTTAGTTGCAACACCGCAGTCTAAATCCATATTCTGCAACTGAACTGAGATTGGGATTATCTGTCATGATGAAATGTCTACACTTAATACAAACATACTACTGAATATTGAATTGGAGCAAAAATCATTAAAAATAAATAAATAAAAAATGTAAAGTCCAGGACAAATTTCTGGGGAAGTATCAATTATGATATAAAGAATGATATAAAATGATTTAAAAAACTTAAAGTGCACTATTATGGATTTGAAACATGCCAAATTTTGTTTTAAAGTTCTCATACGAGAGATTTTCACGCAAGCGAGATCAAAAAACGCTTTAACGTGCTCATCATTTAAACTGCAGCGTTACGTTTTCCCCCCAGTGTCACAAACGACTCGTTAAATGATCCGTTCTAAAGGATTCGTTCTAAACCCCTCCTTTAAGAGAGCATACTCTGCTCTGATTGGTCAGACGTCCCAGTCTGTCGTGATCGGTCTAGCGCTGTCAGCGAGCAGCCGATGAAGACCAGAGGCGGGGCTTTTTGTTACAAACCTACGTGGGTTAGTACAGGAAGTAAAGTCTGGAATCACTAACGACTCATTTCAGCTGTTCAGAATCGATTCCTTCTTTC
>NC_030424.2:31254305-31266805 GCF_001660625.3 Ictalurus punctatus
GTTATTAATAAAATGCTATTCCTAAATTATCCGCTAGGGGCGCACTGTTCTAGTCAACGTAGAAGACGCGGCACACTCTGGGACTCAGACCGAACAGCAGATGGCAGCAACGCGCCTTCTGCTGCTTGTATAACAGTGTAGTCTACCCTATTTTCTACTCACCCCCACAGCCTCATGAGACAAAATGTCTTTGTCAAAAAGGAGAAAAGTGGATAGTGTAGAGTTCTCCAAGAAAGATGGACCGCTTCATATTTATTCCCAGAGATGAATGGGTAATAGTGAAAAAATGTGCAAATTAACGTTAATCAACAGCTTCACTACAGGAGTTTGTTTGGTGGAATCCTATCGTTCATGCAATGCCAAACATTTTAAAGTGCAATACTACATTTTTCAGTTCCAGATACCTGTGACTTTAAGTTTTTTTTGCATTTGTACAAACACTGACCAGCTGTAACGCACACATGTAAATGAGAATCAGAAGCAAATTGCACATGTTTGTCTGAAGAAATCTGAGGCTGTTCATGGTGTGTTTTGTAAAAGGATATTTCATTAAATATGAAGATTTTCCTAACGTACTTGCACGTCTTTGCACGAAAACAAAAGGAAAAACATGGACTTATTGTTATTTATAGGTAATTATGCTATGATTTTACTGGCCCGGCCCACTGGACATCTAATTAGGCTGAATGTGGCCCCTGAACTAAAATGAGTTTGGGCAAGCATGTAAAAGAGAGAGGGGAAAAAAAGTGTTAAACCTGAGGTACGTGCATATGCAGTGCGTTATGGGTAACACACACACACACACACACACACACACACACACACACACACACACACACACACACACATTTCCTTACTCACAGATAATAATAAAATAAAAAATAGAGTTTTTGTGTTTTAAAGCCTTAAAATGCTCGGTGTCCGAATAAGAACACTAAGCAGATGTGAAGTGCGGTGTTTAGCAGGAAGTGCGGTATTACTTCCTGGTGTTAAATGAACCTCTAGTGTTGAACTCGTGTCACATTAAATTAACACTGAAACTACAAGGCTGGTTGTGCTGAATAAACACCAGCGGTACTGGATGAATGCTTAGCGGTTGAACGTTTACAGTGTTTAATTCAGCACCGTCGGTGTTTGTTCAACACAATCAGCACTGTCCAGTGTTAATTCAGCATGCTATGAGTTCACTGTAGACCTTCATACAAACCCTGAGCATTAACTCAGTATTATTGGTGTTTATCCAACACCATGGACACTGCCAGTGTTTTGAATGAGTGTGTAGTGTTTAAACTCTTTAGCCTTGAAATGAACTCTACATATACAACGCATCGACACTTAATTTGCTTAATAAGATACATTAAGTAATTGTTTTGAAGACGCCACCAATAGTATGTTAAATTCAGTACTGTACAGTGTGAATGAGTTCACTGTGGGTTTTTTTTTTTTTTTTTTTTTTTTTAGTGAAGTGTTTAAACTCTTACGGCTTGAAACAAACTCGTGCCGTACTGAATAAACACTTCCGATGCCGATTACGCTGAATAAATACCGATGGTGCTGAATTAAGTGCGTTTATGAACGCTTACAGTATTGAATTAACTCTCCAGCTGGCCAAACGTTACACTTCAACACTACTGTACCTGTTTATTTAACACTAGGTGAATTCAACGTGACCACCACCACTTTGAACACCGTGTGTGCGTGTGTGTGTGTGTGTGCTAATTAAACACTGTATTAGAGCTCCTCATTAACGCCGTGTTTATTTCAGTCCAACTACAAAATGGAAGTTACAGGTGTTTATTTATTTGATCATGATAAGAACATCGTATCACAGCGCCTTAATGATGCAGTGTTTATTCGAGTCCAACTAGAAATAAGTCTTACGGGTGTTTATTTATTTATTCGACCCCACATGTGGTTTCTAGTTAAACACTGTATTCCAGGTCCCCGGTAATGAAGTCTTTATTTCAGTCGAAGTAGAACGAAGTGTTACACGGGTTCATTTCTCTCAACACCACGAGTTTGTGAATTAAAACACTGTATTACAGCTCGTCAGTCACGTCGTGTTGGGTTGGGTCGTGTTGAGTGTTACAGGAGTTTATTTATTTAATTATTAGCCCGATGGAACACTGATGAACCCTGCTTGAGTCGGAGGATCGTTTTGAATAATTATGTTTGCAGTGTGTAGGAATGACGAGGTGTGTAACCGCGGTGTTGTCGTGCTGAGGTGTTAGCCGGTGTTTAGGTATTAGCCGCTGAGCTTGTTTAGCTTATTAATAGCAGTGTGAATCCCGCAGTGGCGGTTAAACTCGGCTGGGTGTAATGAAGTGTGTGTTCAGCGGTGACTGATAGATGAACGGCAGAGCTGTGTTAATGACTGTCTGGCAAAAATAATTAAACACAGCTACCGTGTGTGTGTGTGTGTCTGTGTGTGTGTGTGTGTGTGTGTGTGTGTGTGTGTGAGTTACATATAGTCTACATTAGAGATAACGCAGCTTTAGCTTCACGTCATCACACACTCTTTAGCTAGCTACAACATAAACAAAAGAGTACCTTGCTGGCTAATTAGCAGCTAGCATACAAAAGAGCAAACAAAACCTGAGGTAAATGTTTTAGCAAAGTTGCTAAACCTTTTCTGTCGTGAAAGTCGCGTATTTTTTTGTTGGTTGTCTGAAGAAGGCAGTGTTTAGGGGACATTTTTGTTATTTCTATGGTCTGTAATATACATAAATATATAAAAATACACACTACAGGGAATTTTGATTAGCTTTCATTTCGTAGCTACAGTATCTTTATCTGAAGTGTAGTTAGCTAATTCCATTTTTTAAGCTAGTGTTTGGGAAAACCCCGACTAAACGTAAATTCACACATTCGAAACACAGCCATTTTGTTTGTTTACATCCCCAATTCCAAAAAAGTTGGGACGCTGTGTAAAATGCGATTGTTATTCACGACAGAACGTAGAAAACATATCAGATGTTTAAACTGGAAATGTACCATTTTAAGCAAAAAAATAAGGTAATGTTGAATTTCATGGCCGCAACTCGTCTCAAAAAAGTTGGGGGGGGGGGGGGGGGCAAGAAAAGGCTGGACATGTAAGTGTTAGTAAAAAGAAACAGCTGGAGGAAGATTTTCTAACTAATTAAGTTAATTGACAACAGGTCTATGTAGACACTTGAACATTATCTAACATAGACATATGCAGTCATTGTTAGAGACGTGTGTGTAGAGTGCAGAGTGAGGCCGATGCTGCGTAAGTCTCACTTTAATCCAATTCACGTGCAAGTCGAGTTCCAGTTTGTGTTCTCCATAACGGAGAATGGAAACTTCAGTCTGCGTCGAAACCGACAGACGAACTGTGTGTGTGTCGTGAGCAAGACTTGCGCAGCATCGGCCTCACTCTCACTTCCCGGTGACCGCCTTTCAAGACGACTGAAGATGGCCCCCAGGCGCAGTGATTCATACACCCACTCATACACTACAGACACTTTGGACACGCCAATCAGCCTACCATGCATGTCTTTGGACTGGGGGAGGAAACCAGAGTACCCGGAGGGAACATGCAAACCCCACACACAGGGCCACAGTGGGACTCAAACCCCCGACCCTGGAGGTGTGAGACGAATGTGCTAACCACTAAGCCATTTTAGTGCTTAGTGCAAGTTTCTTGCTGTGCAAGTTTCCTCTCTATAATCCAAATCGCGCGCAAGGCGAGTCCCGGTTTGTGTTCTCCATAATGGAGGCGGAAATGGAAACGTCTTCGTCAAAATCAACAGACGAACTCCTGTGTGTGCGTGTGTGTGTGTGTGTGTGTGTGTGTGTGTGTGTATGTATGTTTGTGTGTGTGTGTGTGTGTATGTGTGTGTGTGTGTGTGTGTGGCAGCTGATTTTATTATTTATGGCTGTGATGATGATTATCAAACCGAGACAGAAGCTCGGCACCACACCAGAATAACTTTAGACTTTAAAATACCACAAATACACACACACACACACACACACACACACACACACACACACACACACACACACACACACACACACATTCTGATACGGACATTTGGACTCCAGTCTGTTTTTGTGGTTCTCTGCCGGGGTATGTAACACATGTGCACACATAAAAGCACACACACTGAGGAACAGGTGGAAACACACACACACACACACACACACACACACACACACACACACACACACACACACACACACACACACACACATTTACATTGGATCACATACTGATCGAGGGAAACTCTTAAACATATAGTGAGTCATTTGTAACCATGAATAAATAAATAAATGGTATAATGATATGGAAATTAAACGCAGACTTATCAGAAATATTTTGTTTCCTCAGTATCTATATCTGTATCTGTATCTGTATCTGTATATGTATCTGTATCTGTATGTACTGGATGTGAAATGAAGTCAGGATGTGATTGAAGTGTAGACCTTCAGCTTTAATTTAAGTGGTTTAACAAAAACATTGCATTAACCGTTTAGGAATTACAGCCATTTTACACAGGCTCAAAAGTAACTGGACAATTCACGATCAGCAATTTTCACGGCCAGGTACGTCCTGTGTCCTCGTTGTTTCATGGCAAATAAAAGGTCTGCAGTTAATTCCAAGCATTGAATTTGGTAGCTGTTCATGGGAACTCTTGATATGCGGTCCAAAGAGATGTTAGTGCAAGTGAAGGAGGCCATCATTAGGCTGGAAAAGAACCTAATCAGACCTATCAGAGAGACAGCAGAAACTTTAGGAGTGGCCAAATCAACAATCTGGTACATTCTTAAAAAGAAGGAAAACACCGGCGAGATCAGCGACACCAAAAGGCCCGGAAGACCACGGAAGACCACTAAAGTGGATGATTCCTTGATGAATTATTTCCTTGTTGAAGAAAAACCACTTCAGAACATCTAGCCAAGTCAGGAACACTCTGGAGGAGGTAGGTGTATCATTGTCAAAGTCAACAATAAAATGACACCTTCATGAATGTAATTACCTCAAGATGCAAAGCTCTGGGAACATAAGGACAGAAAGGCTAGATTAGACTTGTTAAAAAAAGCTCTAAAAAAAAAAGACTGACCAGTTCTGAAACAAGATGAACTTGTACTAGGATGATGGGAAGAGAAGAGTATGGGGAAGGAAAGGAAGAGCTCATGATCTAAAGCATACCACATTATCTGTCAAACCTGGTGGAGGCAGTGTTATGGCGTGGGGATGTACGGCTGCCAGTGGAACTCTCTCAGTGGTGTTTATTGATGATGTGACTGCTGATAGAAGGAGCAGGATGACTTCTGAAGTGTATAGAGCTATAGTTTCTGCTCAGATTCTGTCAAATGCTGCAAAACTGATAGATCAGCGCTTCACAGTACGGATGGATTATGACCCAAAACATACCGGGAAAGCAACCCAAGAGCTTCTTAAGGCAAAGAAATTCAATGTTCTTAAATGTCTGATGACCTCGACCTTACTTACTGAAGACAAAACTGAAGGCATAAAGACCCACAAGCAAGCAGCAACTGAAGGCCTGGTAAAGTATCTCAAGGGAGGAAACTGTGCATTTGGTGATGTCCATGGGTTCCAGACCTTGACTGCAAAGGATTTGCATCTAAGTATTAAAAATATTCCTAATTTATATAATTGTTAGTTTTTCCAGTGAAAATGTAAAAAAATGTCTGTAATTCCTAAACGGTTAATGTAATATTGTTTGTTAAACCCCTTGAATTAAAGCTGAAAGTCGACACTTCAATCAACATCTTGATTGCTTCATTTCAAATCCAGTGTGGTGGTGTACAGGGGCAAGCAAGATTACCCAAATTGTGTCACTGTCCAAATACTTATGAACCTGATCGTCTATAATCATAACAATGATGGAGCCAGACGCGTTGTTCTCAAATTTCTTCGCGTTGTCATTAAAATTGCCATAGCAACCGTTGAGTTTACATATAAGTGTTGGTCAAGTTCAAAGACTAAACGTATTAAACATGACAGCGTGGTGTTTCAACGTTTAACCTCCTCTTACATGCTGATTCTGATGACATGGCACTTCTGTATAATACTGATTTGTGGGCGGGGCTTCGTACAATGCCAATTTTGGTTGGTGACGTCACAAAATAAACACTCCATGGCTTTGAACCAATCATATATAATATAAAATTAGAGGAGGACTACTGTACACGGTACCCATACTTTTAGCCAAAGAACATGCTAACATAGCTGAAGCCCAGATGATGGTTACCATGGTAACATTAAATTGATTATAAATCATAAACTGGTGAGAGGATGATGACGTGATCAGTAAAGACTGTTAGAGATCAAGAGGATATGGGGGCATTCCTTAATTTGCATATTCATAAATTTTCATAGATACAGACACTTAAACGAGGATAAAAGAAAAGAGATGATCCTTGAGAGAGAGAGAGAGAGAGAGAGAGAGAGAGAGAGAGAGAGAGAGAGATACAAATTTTTTATGAGATTAAAGGTAAAGATCCTTGGGAAATAAGGGAATTTGCATATTCATCGATAGAGACATTTTAATCAGGATAAAAGTGTAGAGATGCTTCTTGGTCATTTTTTTTTCTTTTCTTAGTACATTAGGGCTTTTCCTAATTTGCATATTCAATGCATATTCATCAATACGGGTATTTTAATGAAAGAGATTATCCTTGGGCATTTTTTGGTCAATTTTGGTACATGACATTGCTTCCTCATTTGCATATCCGTGCATATTCAAAGTTACAGGAGATTTGTAATAAGGCATTTTAAAAAAAAGAAGAAGTAAAGAGGTGATCCTTGGCTGTTTTTAGTCTTTTTTGGGACATGAGGGCGTTTCCTAATTTGCATATTCATGCTTAGTAATAGTTACAGTCATTTTTTTTAATGAGGATAAAGATTTAAAGGTGATCCTTTGCATCTTTCTTGTGGTATTTAAAATATATTAAACAAATGAATATTCTTCACGAATTATTTGCATTTATAAACAGCGAATATTCAGAATTACATTTAATAATAATACATTAAAACTAAAGGAAGTAAGATTTCTGATGCGTCTGTACCCCCCCCCCCCATCCCCTCATCCCCCCTCCAGTACGTCAGCTTTGTGAATTTGCTCAGTAAAGTTTATTCACATTTGTAAATTAGATCATTTAAATAATCAGCGAGTGTTTATTCATTTATTTCTTTAATAAATTGCATATACATTACTTGTTGATTACGGAGTCATCACCTAAATGACCTTTGACCTCCTACACACCACGATTTTTCATTTAGGCTTCGTTTCGCTTCTGCGTCTTCACGCTAACATTAACGAGGACGCCGGAGACCGAGACACCGGGAGTTTTTCAGTGGGAAATCATGTGTTTTATTACGCGCTCGTTACATCATGAAGATGCTTTCGTTTGTAAATCTGTGATGTTTATATTATATCCGAAAAACAGACTGCGTCTTCAGGAGAAACTCTCCTTCATCTCATCAGGACCTGGATATTACACGCTACACACAGCTGTTATTTCCTTTCTTTAAACAGAACAGAACTGAAGCGAGTACTTCCCCCTGAGGAACTCCTGGAACATCACAGTCAGTAACTGTACACCTACAGAGTGACCTGCGGGAGGCGCAGCAGGTAAAAGCCCCAATAAATGTCTGTTTATTATAATGTAAATAAATAAACAGCACATATGAGCCTTTATTATTATTATTATTATTATTATTATTATTATTATTATTAGTGTAGTTGATGATGATCATTAAAAAAATGTACCTATGGTTTTTGTTTAAATAACTGTACACATTATATTTATATTATTTTTTACACAGTAAATAAGAATAATAATGATAGTAATAATAATAATAACAAGCTGCGCGCGCGCTCGGGGTTGGGGGGGTGAGAGCGTGAACAAGCCTGACCCCGCCTCTCCGCTTCCTGCGCGAGCTGCACCGCTTCAGCCGCTCCGTTTTGTACCGCCTTCAAAACTCGCGTGCGTCATTAACGGCGGCACGAGGGAGCACCGGTGAGTACGTGAGTAGATCCGAGGAGCGCGTGGGAATGAACGTGCACTTCCGTTATATCGTTTTTTTGTTTTTGTTTTTTTTGCTAGTTGTTGCTGATTTTATTTTAGGGCATGGAAGTGTGTGTGTGTGTGTGTGTGTGTGTGTGTGTGTGTGTGTGCGCGTGCGCGCGCAAAGTTTTGCTCGCGGTTAGAAATAACCGGAACGCGGTCCAAAACAAAACCCGAACAGACCCCCACACCACCTTTTAAGGTGATCGGTGACGTCACTGGTAATATAGCTATAGTATAGCGACAGAATGTGCGCGCGCGCATGTGTGACGAGGGAAACCGCGTTTCGCGCGTGTCCGCTTCGCGCGCTGACATTCTAATGTGACGTAACCTGTTAGTGAGGCGTTAACGGTCCACACACACACACACACCCACACACACCGTAACCGAACCGATAACTCCGTGGTGCGCGAGAACGAGCTCACGCCGTCAGCTTCTGCCCCGCGTGCATACTGCGCGGCTGTCAGAATGACGTCACATGAAGGTTCTGTTGAGATGACGTAGCTTGGACACACACACACACACACACACACAGAACTGAAGCACTATATACATGCACGCTATTACATAAAACAGCTTAGATAGGTTTAGTGTGACGTCATGGGGGGCGGGGCGACGGAATATTTAGCTCCCTGTTGAGTCAGTATATAATGAATTAGTGTAAAAGTTTTACTCTGATAATAACTTGAGTCTAGAGATTATTTATGATGTGTGCTGTGATCATCATGAGCAATATACAAAATACAAATGTATGTGTGTGTGTGTGTGTGTGTGTTCCGTCATCGTCGGTAAGCACTTTATCCCGGTCAGAGTGGTCGTGAATCCGGGAACTTTGTGTGTGAGGTGAGTGTAAAGCCTGTATAGGATGCCAGTCATCACACACTCGTTCCCACGGTAATCACACCTCCGGGGGTTTTGATGTAGCGTAGCCCATCCATCTACTGCCATGTTTCTGGGAGGTGGGAGGAGCCCGGAGAACCCTGGACGAAGCGCTCACAGACACGGGGAGAACGTGTGAAACTCCACACACACACACACACACACACACACACACACAGTAAACCGAGTTTAGGATTGAAGTGAGATTATTTTCTGTTGTTTTCCTGAGCTGCTTGTTTCCTGGTTTAGACCTGGTCTGTTTCTTGGACGCGGCGGTTTGCTGCAGTGCCGGTCCTCCCTAAACACAAACTACAGTACGCAAGTTACATATGACCCCGAACCACCAGGGGGCCCCCTTCATCTCGTATATTATTTCCCGTCAGTAAATATTTTTTTACAGCACTCAAATATAAATGCGGATTCAGCTTTAGAGGAGTCATGTGGAAATTTCTTTAAAAAATAAATAAATACATGATGATACATTTCATTTCATCGCTGTTTCGGACTCGGACATCACGCTCAGTGCGGCAGGAATATCGATATCAACATGTGTTTTGATACGACTGCGGCTTCCAAACGAAGCTGTCCGTCAGGAGCAGAAAAAAAGAAAGAAAAGCTGCCGAGAGCGTGAAGCAAAAGAACAAGAACATAAAGTTTTGTATTATTTGTAATGTTTTAGTCTCGACAAACCGTGCAGTGGATTCATTAAAAACGACGCTCCGGTCGGTCCAGATCAACAGATTCAACAGTAGTCCACTGTGATGTCATCAGTAATCAAAACCTTCTTCTTCTTCTTCTTCTTCTAATTATTATTATTATTTAGTTTTATTTTTTTCATAATTTGCCATATTTGTTTCGTTGATTGTTAATATTATCAGTGAACCTTAAATATAAGTCTGAAATCAACATTAGTGTGCTGTATGGTGTTTGTTGACGGTGAAACTGCTCTGAAAGAACAGAAGAAGGGGTGGGGGACATTTTGTGGGGCCCCCTGACCAGGTTGTGCTTGCGGTCCCCAGAGGTCTAGGACCAGCACTGGTTTAGTGGTCACACCTCCAGGGTTTTGGGTCGGATTCCCATCTCCGCCCTGCGTGCACTGAGCTTGCATGTTCTCCCTGCGCTTCGGCGGTTTCCTCCACGCTCTCCAGTTTCCTCCCCCAGTCCAAACACATGCGCTGTAGCTGATTGGTCCAGATTGTCCACACACGCATTACTGTCGGTGCAGGAGAAGGTCCTTCAGTCAGTCTTCAAGACTCTGTATGTGTACTGTTACTGTGAAGAGGCGATTCTGAATGAAATGGAAACTGTGGGAGTAATAATGACTCAGTGATTCTGAGATCTTAGTAGTTTTTCAGTTTCTGTGTGTGAGTGTGTGTGTGTGTGTGTGTGTGTGAGTGTGTGTGAGTGTGTGTGGGGTAACAAGTGGTTTTGTTTAGAATAATCCAGAAGGTATTGTCAGTAAACCCACACATGAACGCTCCAGCAGTGAGACAGGACTTTCCGCAAATCTGCTTTCGCTTCTTGAGAATCTGATTTAAGTGTGTGTGTGTGTGTGTGTGTGTGTGTGTGTGTGTGTGTGAGAGAGAGAGCGAGAGAGATGAGAGATTTGTTTTTTCTTTTCTTTATTCTCTTGATCATTTGAGAGCGTTTAAAACTCTAACTTTGATCACGCCGCAGATTTTAGGAGACCGCGATCACGTCGAGCGCGAGCAGGATGCGGCGACTGCCTCGGTCCGGCGACGCGCTGCTGTCTCCATGGCGACCCAGCGCTTGTTTTTGACCCCTGACCTCTGACCTTCTGCTGAAGATGGCGAGCCAGAGGAGGCACCTGGTCAGGGACTTTAATCGCTACATCACCTGCTCCGTGTGCCGGGGTTACCTGATCAAACCCACCGCGGTCACCGAGTGCCTCCACACCTGTGAGTGACCTTATGACCTTTGAACTTTACGACACGATGACCATGTACTTAAATAAACCTGGCGTTCCGAGGAATCGGCTAAATCCTGAACGATTGGCAGGTGTACAGTGCTGTACGGAACGCATCACTGGCTGCATTTCACGTTCGTTCGCTGTGTGGAAGGAGCACGTGTATGAAGGACAGAGCTTCATTTTGCGTGTGTGTGTGTGCGTGTGTGTGTGCGTCTGTGTGCGCGCGCGTGTGTGTGTGTGTGTGCGTGTGTGTGTGCGCGTGTGTGTGTGTGTGTGTGTGTGTGACGTATAAACCTCTCGTTCAGTATGTTTGGTAGACATTATGCAGAGTTTTTAAATGCGACATAATTGCACCTGAAAGTGTCACATCGGGCCGAGTCTTCATGCTGAACTGCTGAGATGATCAGAAATAATGATTAATAATGATTAATAATCGTGTGTGTGTGTGTGTATGTGTGTGTGCGCGCGCATGTGTGTGTGTGTCCAGTCTGTAAGAGCTGCATCGTCCAACACTTTGAGGAGAGCAACGAGTGTCCTGAATGTGGCATTCAAGTCCATGAAACCAATCCTCTAGAAATGCTGAGGTAACACACACACACACACACACACACACACACACACACACACACCTTTATATCTCTCTCGTTAGTTCTTTGTTTCTCATATTTGACCTTTCTCTGTTAAGGTTGGATAAAACGTTGGAGGAAATCATCTTTAAGCTGGTTCCTGGTCTGAGAGAGAGTGAGAACACACACAGATATATTTTACACTGTTTTAAAAAGATCTAAAGGTGTGTGTGTGTGTGTGTGTGTGTGTGTGTGTGTAATTGGTCAGTAAATGACATGTGTTTTATTAAACATTTACTACTATGATTACTGAGCAGAGGAGGAACAACAGGAAATGGATTTCTGGAGGAAAAATAAATCCAGAGCTAATGGGGACGGTAAGAAACACACACACACACACACACACACACACACACACACACACACGTGCGGTGTCCCAGTCAGTGATATAATAATAATAATAATAATAATGATAATAATATCATTTTTCGTTCTCATTGGAGGAAATGATGGTCCATTAAATTCGGTGTGCACAATATCATTTCCGTGGGTGCTTGAAACTATTGGCACCCCTCCTGTAATTTATTCAGGCTCTTTCAGTAGGAAACATAAACACAGCTCTCTTTAAATGATCTGTAGTGTTACGTGTGTGTGTGTGTGTGTGTGTGTGTGTGTTGTAGAAGGTCCGAGGGCTAAAAGGTCTCGTGTGAGTGAGGAAGAGGAGGACAGAGAGGAAGGTGAAGGAGGGGATTATCACAGGAACGACCCACAGATCGCCGTCTGCCTCGACTGCCTGAGGAACAACGGCCAATCAGGAGAGAGCACAGTGAAGGTGGGTGTGGCTTATTTCAGATCAAGACGGATCGAGAGTAGAGCGCAGGAGCATGAATAAGTGGACTGGAACTGTTTGTTATATTTATTTAATATTTCATATTTTATCTTTATTTCACGCATTAACCCAGACTTGAGTTTGACTGGATTTCGTATTTTTATTTTCTTTTACTGTGAATTCCACGTTAGAGTTCATGCAAAGTGCTTGAATTAATCAGAGTGGTTTATTATTA
>NC_030424.2:31279305-31301805 GCF_001660625.3 Ictalurus punctatus
GCGCGCTCGGTGGTTTAGATAACCGTCACCATGGAACTCAAAACACTTTCATTCAGTTTCCAAACAGGGAAACACACGGAATTCAAATTAAAATGAAAAGAATGATTTGGAACTCCGGCGCGCATGATTCTGACCAGCCACAATCTATATATAAACTTCCAACTAGTTTTTCCACATTATTTAAAAGGAATTTAAATGTTATGTACTTAATTACCATAATTGTAAACACAATTTTTATAATTTACTAACTTCAAGTTGTATTACAAAAGTTACTAAAATGCTACAAACATTATACCTAACATCTTTGCAGGGATTTATAGACACGGCACTGAATGAAACGAGCAATATAGACAAATCATTATTATTATTATTATTATTTTTATCTCTCTGCTCACACATCATAAAAGAGAAATCCTTTATTATAACTTAATTTATGGAATATAAATGAAAGGTCCAAATGGACTTTCTCCTCCACATTTGGAGCGTCGGACTCATTCATTTCTCAACAATGGCTTCTGGGGCCTGAAAATGCACACTTTTTTTCCGCCTTTAGTCTTCCTTTTTCCCTGGATCACACAATCTGGGAATATGTTTTTATATATTACAGGTCTAGAAGTTCTGATTTACACAACGGGCAATCAGGCAGATGTCTAAAATATTTACAATGTTCTTGACTGCTCCCCCATTTTTAAAACACTCATACAGCAGTTATTGATACCAAATTAATTATACACACAGTCACACCCGACTCACCGAAAGTCTGTAGCAGATTCAAAACATTTAACAAATAAATAAAATCTCACACTGTTCTGTGTTACTCAGCTCAATCTGAAGTGCGCACACACGCACATTTTTCTTCTTGTCCTTTTTTTCTTTCCACACAGACGGCAGGCCTGCTTGCGCAGATAAGAACAGATAGGAACACACACATACACCCCTTTCTATCAACAACGCCGGCAAGCTCCCATACACACATTGTATTCCACATTATTACACTTATTTTACTACATGAAGTTTTCAAAGTATAAAGCACCTCCATACCAGCTCCGTATGCATGAAGCTTACAGTCATACAAATTAAATCCAACTTTCTCCAAAGGAAAAAAATTTCTTTTCTCTAAATCTTATCCAACTTATCCAATACTTTAGGTATGGAGCTCATGTTCAGAGCACTAATAAATACATTTTCCCTGTCTCCAAAACTCACACGATCTCACACCACACTCATATTATAAGCACATATATTTTAAGCACACACATTTGTTAGTACATATTCCATTCATACACCGGACATGCTGTATTGCACGCCCCGGACCTGGGCCCAGGATTTATTCCCCTCTCTATCCAGCCCTGGAATCGAATCTATCTATCTTTTATCTAATCTTTTTCCAGCGGTATTAGGGGTCCCCACCAATGCAGCCGCCACTAGTCTGCTAGTCTAGTCTAGTAGCCGGTATCTGGGGTCTGAGGCCTCATTTTCCACCTGCTTTCTATCCCCGCCCTGGAGTATTTCTCTATTTCTCTTCTCTTTTTTCTACCTTTTTTCCCTTCCTCCAGCGGTATTGCAGGACTTTCACTCACACAACACATATACCATTTCTTTATTACAATTATAAAAAGTACATTCTACAATCTACACTTCTCTTACCTCTTCTCACTCACTCAAGGTTCTTTTGGAGACCCACTTAGTCTTTCTTCCCACCCCGGGGCTTCTCAGTCGTAGCAACAGACCTCTAAAACAGAGCTTTGAAATAACAGGCGTCTGCAATGCCTTTTCCTATACGGCCTGTCTGTTGCTTAGAGAGCGAAGTCCCACAGGAGAGATTCCAGACATGTAGATCTTAGCCCAGTCCCATCTGGGTCGCCAAATGTTGGCTCAAATTTAGCCTATTACCCAAAAACATTTAAAATTCAACTTAGAAGCCAATACTCACATCTACCTCTGAGATAGAAAAAATACACCAGCCGTGAGTGAGAAGAAGCAAGGGTCCAGCTTTATTGTTCCATTCCACCACACGAGATCCACACCGATGAGAATTCTCAGAAGTGATCTGACACCTGGAGCTCAAGCTTCAGTATTTATACATTAGGTTCGGAAGTGGAGAGAGACAAAACAATTTAGAGAGACCTTGGTCTCACTCTTATCTCGCGGGGTCAGCTTGACTCAGCTACCCTTATAAATGGCTCCTCATGGTTTTCTCTTAAAATTAAGGCCTTCCTTGCGAGCCAAGAACCCTCACCATTTGAGTCATGAGTAGGTTTACATTTTCCTGTATTTCTAGTTTCTAATTTATTTTCATATTTGCACTATATTTCTTATTTTATATATATTTATACTACTTGAAAAGCGGTTTACTGTACTTCCAACTTCTTAATATCATTACAGTTCTACTGTCCTGCATATCCTACTATTCTGTTTTTTTTTATAGAGTTTCTCTATTACTATAAGATATTATTAAAGTTATTCATGTGTGTGTATGAGAAAGAGAGTGTGTGTGTGTATGTTGTGTCTACTTGCCCGCCCTTGACTGTACGAGCGTGTGTGTGTGTGTATTAGCACTCCTCAGCTCAGCTCGTATACCTCTTTTTGGCTTTTTTTGACTACTACTGCTCTTAAAGATCTTTAAAGTGTCCAATCCGTCAATGTCCGCCTTTTGCTGGATTCTAGGTCTCCCTTATGTTTATTTTATGACATTTTTTATCCACAACAACAGCTCTATCAACCCTGAATATGAATGGCTGGAAGAGGGGAGAATAAAACTTTATTAGGGTGATGGGACTTGCAGTACACATCACAAGGTTTCAGCATTACACAGGATAGAAAACTATTCACAATAATACATATATAATATAGAGTTCCCAAATTCCCACCCTCTAATCAGGTCTCCTCTGTGCTTTTCAACTGCTGCTCATACAATGTCAGAGGGAGGCATAACACAGTCAAAGGAAAGCACTATCCGCCCACTTCCACATGCACAAGCTCAAAGACACCCGTGATATCATGGTTGGTCCCTGTGACTGATAGGAGGGAGAGAGAGAGAGAGAGAGAGAGAGAGAGAGAGAGGGAGAATGAGAAAATGAAAGAATGAGAGATATAATATGCCACCCCTACCTCCCTAAGAGCACGGCCAATTCTGCTCTGTTGGACATGGATGGCAATGGCATCGTCAGGATTCGAACTCGCAGTACATAATTTTCATTACATTTACATATGCAGATAAATGTATCAGAAGCAGGTTGAAGAAGTGACTGGTGTCTTCTGATGACTGGCCCCTTCTGATGACTGGCCTCTTCTGATGACTGGTGTCTTCTGATGACTGGTGTCTTCTGATGACTGGCCTCTTCTGATGACTGGCCTCTTCTGATGACTGGTGTCTTCTGATGACTGGTGTCTTCTGATGACTGGCCCCTTCTGTTCCAGCTTTTCTTGTTGAATAGTTTCCATCCATTACGTAATGCTGAATCTTCAATTAATTTATTTTTTTCTGGCAGCCTTCTCTCTGTAGGGATACAGAAACAGAAAAAGAGTCACTCCATGTCCAATAGGATACCATTTTTATCATTTGTGTGTTCTTTAGAGCAGTGGTTCTGTTGTATATAAAATAGACATGAAATAAACACGTGGGAGACCTAGTATGAGTAATATGTAATCTTATTGAGAATTCACTGGGCTGGTGGACTGTATGAACAGATGTTCACCTAAGACACAACACACACACACACCCACACACACACACACACACACACACACACACACACACACACACAGGCCTGGTTTGTATGCAGAAAACAGAAATTAATCTGTTTCATATTCTGTTTCATGAAAAACTCTTACAGGGTAATGTACATGCAAGCACTAAAAAAGAAAACAAAAAAAGAAATGTAGAACAAACATAAAATTGACTCATAATGTTGAGATGGTGTGTTTGAAAGTGTCCGTTCTCAATGAAAATCCAGTCACAGTGACACAGACAAGGTCAGGTTATTGTTAAAGAGTGAAACAAAACAAAATATATTTTAGAGCCAAGCTGCACCTGCAAGATAAGGGTTAACATACGTTATGGTGTTCTGGGACAGCTAACTCTAAACATATTGGTGTCTGGGTCATCCTGAACCTAAGAAAACTGTATAAATAGAAGAACTTCAGCTCTGGTTTTTGAGATCGCATTTTGGGGCGTCTCAAACTGTGTGGATCTCGTGTGGTGGAACGGAACGAATAAACCTGGACCCTTGCTTCTTCTCACTCACGGCTGGTGTCTTATCTTTCTTGCTCCAAATGAATATGTGAGTATCTGTTTCTATGTTAAGTGTCTTCAGGTAATTGGCAAAATTTGAGCCAGCATTTGGCACCCCAGATGGGACTGGCTTAAGACCAGTACATCTGTAATCTCTCCCGTGGGACTTCACTCTCTAAGGCAACAGATAGGCCGTGTAGAAAGAAGGCATTGCAGACGCCTGTTATTTCAAAGCTCTGTCTTAGTGATCTGTTGTCACGAGTGGGACGCCCCGGGGTGGGAAGAAAGACTAAGTTAGTCTCCAAAAGAACCTTGAGTGAGTGAGAAAAGGTAAGAGAAGTGAGAACCGATATGTGATTGTATAAGGGTTATGTATAAGGTGTATAAGGTTGTTTAATGAAATTGTATATGTGTTGTGTGAGTGAAAGTCCTGCAATACCACTGGCGAAAGATTCCAGGGCTGCAGTAGAGGCAGGTGGAAATGAGGCCTCGAACCCCAGATACCGGCCACTCGAGGTGGCGGCTGCTTTGGTGGGGACCCCTAATACCGCTGGTGAAAGATTCCAGGGCTGGATAGAGAGGGGTTAAATCCTCGGCCCAGGTCCGGGTCACGCAACTCCGGGAAAGGACCCGTCAAGAGAAGCGTGCCCGGTGTATGAATATGTATTAACAAATGTGTGCGTGATAATATAAATAGGTGTAACAGTGTGTGAATATAATATGGCGTGAGAGCATGCATGCGTGTGTGATAAACTCCAAAAATTAGTTTTGGAGATAAGTGTGAGTGAGTGTGTGTTCTTTTCTGTGCAGGCCTGCTTCTGTGTGAAAGGAAGAAGAAAAAAAAAAAAGCGTGCGTGATCTTCAGATTGAGATGGGTAACACAGAACTTTGTGAGATTTCATTGAATGTTTGAATCTGGTACAGACTTTGGGGTGCGAGTCCGGTGGGACTGTTGATATTATAATAATTACTTTGGAATCAATAACCGCTGTAGGAATGTTTTAAAAATTGGGGAGCTGTCAAGAACATTGTAAATATTTTAGACATCTGCCAGATTGCCCGTTGTGTAAATCAGAACTTCTAGACCTGTAATATATAAAAGCAGGCTCTTCCATCTTCGGGCATGACACCAGGAGACTGGATTGAGACCGTATTGAGCGGATTGTATACAGTTCCATATTTAGATTGTGTACACGGCTGGTCAGGGGCATGCGCACCAGAGCTCCAAATCATTCTTTTAATTCGAATTCCGTGTGGTTCCCTGTTTGGAAACTGAATGAAAGTGTTTTGAATTCCATGATGACGTTCATCTAAACACTGAGCGCGTGTGAGAGATTTTGTTTTTCTTCCTTTTTACAATTCTTTAGTTATCAAACTTCACACTACACATTAAAGTCAAGGTGACTCAATATATAAATAAATATTTAAACATATTTCTGCAAAAGTTAAAATCAATCAGTATTCTTGATTTTATCGGTCTGGAGCGAACTTTTATGCCAGTCTGTGCACTTTGTTTTTCGCTCAGGTATATCACCATTTTTGCCTGACCAAAGATAAAATTGATCAGCTGACACTTGAATTCGAGGTACTTAAAACCAAAGATAAAAAAACTGAAAAGTAAAATCCATTTAAAATGACTTCAGGTTGTTTTTTTTTTTTTTTTTTAAAAAAAGGAATCCAAACGAAAGACTCTTATTATTGCCATTGTATATAATATTCAGGGATTGTTATGAAAATGAGTACAAATTATTATAATGTTTGGATCATGAATTAATTTTGCATGAATTTGTAAACATGCCGTAGTGTTCTTTTTAATTTTGCATTTGCGGGCTCTAAATTTCTAAACCTCTGATTGTGGAAATGCAGTAAATCTCCTAAATCAGCTCAATTTGTCAGAATATGTCTCAATCAGAATCAGATCCAGGTTACAGACTCTGCCTAACTGTCTAGACCACAAGGACATGCAGTGTCCTATCAGCTAAGTCAAAAAATTCTCATCCTGTGTATGTAAAGCAACAATATCCCTTATCTGAATCGAAAGCCCTTGATATTGATGTTATTGTTAATTCTCTGTTACAGCAAGGTGATTCGAAGGCCTGTGTGAGCCCGTATAACACACCTGTTAAATCCTGTTCCCAAGCCTGATGTCACGTGACGAGTTACACAGGACCTCAGGCAGAAGCTGTGTTTCAATGTTGTGTTTTTCCTGTTTCTAATACATTAATAGCTTCACACCATGCGTGGTTTAGCAAGCTAGATTATGCTCTTTTGGTTTCAGTGTTCAGCCACTGGTTGCATTTACGCAAGGGGGCGCCAGCTGACCTGGACACGCCTGCCGAAGGGCCACGTTGGCCCTGTGTTTTCTTGTGTGGTGAGACAAGGCTCTGAGACTCTTTGCAAGATTTCCATGTCACAGACGACGCCAGTCAGAAGCTTGCTGCTGAACTGCAACCTTGAGACTGCTGAAGCACCTGGCTCACAAAGGATTCAAGGTTCCAAGTGCAATATTGCACCTATGTTAAACAAAGTCAAATGTTTGTGTTTTCTCTTATCAAAAGGACAGAGAAGGCTGTCGGATGGCCGGATGGCGTTCTCAACTGCCCGCTACAAAACAGCTCAGGGCCATCGTAGAACATTCGATCCACGTTGACTCCTGGGACCCATACTCATGTGACACACACACATCTGAGACTGTTTCTGCATTTAAACATTTAAAACACTGTTTCGTGTTCCTCTCTCCAGCCCTGGGTCTGCCAGACTACACGGAACTTTACCATCTGCCCATTAACACTCCGGGGGTGGCACAGGAACATGCTGGACTACCCGCACGTGTCTGCGTGCAGTGGCTGAGAGTGCTGCTCTTTGGGTAATAGATGCAGAATGATTGGTTCTGACACCCTCTGGTGTTGCACAGGTGAAACAGGTATTATCCAACATTGAAACACAACACATGACGCCTCAGCGCAGAAGTGGTTATGAAACTATTCTCTGTGCTACCACAAATTTGACCATTAAATTTGTCTGCTAAATTGACACCATTCCTTTACCTGAAAATCATGATTGTTTAAAAGAAACTGTTTACCAGATGTGGTAACTGAAGCACATTCATAGCCATTTAATTCAGCACAAATTCGTGCGTGCACGATATCTGAAAGTCAAAGAATCACTATTTTTACAGACTCGCGCTATGCCTTCGATGTAAGATCTAATCTCTTCCTGTGCTAAACCAACAGCTCTCGCGATCGTCAAAACAAAGACGGCGTCTCTCATCGGTCTCTATCAGGAGTGTTGTCTAATATGACCTCCAAATTTTGTATACGTGACTTACATCCTCAAGTAAAGACACATCTCTCACGATGTTTGATATGACTACAAAACTACGCCACTCAGAGGCCTTTTGATACTTTTTGAATGTCTCTGCAGGTCAATTTTACCAATATGCCAACCGTTTTGACCGCATAGAATGTTATTGGTCATTGTATATCGTTTCTATGTGTGAGGGAAAATGCGAAAACTATTGTCAGGATTTTGCCAAAAGAGTACTGCCTGATCTGACATGCCGTTCTTACTCGTGTGGTGGAACGGAACGAATAAACCTGGACCCTTGCTTCTTCTCACTCACGGCTGGTGTCTTATTTTTCTTTCTCCAATTGAATATGTGAGTATCTGTTTCTATGTTAAGTGTCTTCAGGTAATAGGCAAAATTTGGGCCAGCAGTTCCCAACCCAGGGGTCACAACCCTCACTAGGGGTTGCTAAAGATTTACAAGGGGTCATCTTTTGAAGGAAAAAGGGTTGGGAACCACTGCTTTAGACCACAGATCCGCTCCCTGATGTGATTTCTTTAGAACATACCTACAACGCTGCTCAAAAGCACTGTACCCATGGAACAGCTGGAACCCAAGGCAGCTGACTGCTTGAGCCATCATGAACATGGCCAGGATTCTGGGACTCCCTGATAGAGAGAAGGACAGAGAGAAACAGGGAGGCAAAAGATATTGAACTATTCTTTATTATCCATCTTCTACCGCTTACTCCTTCTTCAGGGTCGCGGGGGAACCTGGAGTCTATCCCAGGGAGCATGGGGCACAAGGTGGGGTACACCCTGGACAGGGTGCCAGTCCATTGCAGGGCACAATAACACACACACTCACACACCCATTTATTCTTTATTATTATTTTTAATATTAAAAATACCAAACTTAATTGGGCGTGAGAAAGACAGACAAACAGAGACACACACTTTACACAAACAGCACTATTTTAAAATAAAGAATATATTAACATACCTGGACAACGTCTCACTACCAGCTGTTTAAAAAAACAACATACAATCAGAATAAATTATAATATAAATAATCCACAAAATTAATCATTTTGTCTAATAGAATGGTATCAAATGACGAGAAAATGTAAAATATTCCACAGAGTAAGAATCAGGTCCTGGACTTACATGCTTATGGGCTCCAATGATGGTGCCTGCGGTGGCTGCGGTGGCTGCAGCCATGGGGCCAAGGGTGGAGGTGTCTGGTGCCTCGTTGATTGGGGTGATGTTGATGGTGCTGTTATTGATAGAGCCGTTGGTGTTATTGATTGACACCATAGGACTGCTGGGATGACGATCCTCATCTTTTTTCTCTGAAGACATCTTCCTGTTAAAAAACACAAGTGGGAGAATAGAGTATTTAAACCTCTGGGGTCTGAGTGTATGCTGACTGATGGTGCTGGTTATGTCATGGTGTCTAAAAGTCTCTACATTTCATGAACTTTCCACAGAATGACGACAGAGTCTACAGTTTTATTTTCAGCACAAACAAAGCTACTGTAATATAGAAACAGGAAGTAGGTCAGGTTCACATGCAGGTTATTAATTTGCTTTAAAAACACACAGATTTGAAACTGTAGTCATGTTCGTCTGCAGAAATCGTCTAAAAACTCACATCATCCATTGGGAACAAACTGATTTAGTTCCTAAAAGTGCTTCATTGAGGTCCGGGGTATGTATACATGTCGGAATGTTTTAGGAGCTAGAGTTAGATGGAGAAATAAATAGATAAAAGCATAGTGACGTCCTCACTCCTCCACTACATGAACAGATAAAGGCAGGGCCAATCACTCAACCTCACTGAATATGAATGAGGTGCCAGTTGTTTACCTCTTTACTATTCATACCTGAGCTCAGGTAACAGCCCCGCCCAACTCCACACAACATTCACAAGTAAGCAATGAAAATAATAATAATAATAAAAAATTCCACCATTATGCCAAGTTTCTATAAGTCCACTAATAAAAGCAATAACACCGCACTTACTGGAGAAGAAGGAGAGTGAGTAGGAGCTCATTCGCTGTGCCATGTTTCACGACAGAGTGAAATCTGAAACAAGATGAATTATGTTCTGTAAGTAATCCCAGTGAAGGTACGCATAACACAGAGACATGGAAACTCTTTTTGAAACATCTCTCACATGGCTATGTTGAAAAAGGTCTTGAAGGCTTGGCCAGGAGGTCACATGACTCCGACAAACAAATCCAGTCTGGTGTGATGGACAAAACATTTGCATCACCATTTACATGCAGGTGTTTGGCAGAGCCTTTCATCCTGAGCAACTTTAAAAACGTGAAACCACCCGAATAAATTTGTAGCGATACAGAACCTGAGAGGGGAAAGTATGAGCGCTGCAGTGGTACAGTCGTGAACAAAAATTCACACTTAAGTGCGGCCCTATTTAAGAGCACGTCAGTAATGAATATAAATATTTTTCAAATAAATAAATAATACATTTTTCACAATCAGGAAGCAAAATAGAAAAAACTATATCATGCAAAGATGTTCAGAAAACAGGAAGTAATATAAAGATGTTCAGAAAACAGGAAGTAATATAAAGATGTTGAGAATACAGGAAGTAATATAAAGATGTTCAGAAAACAGGAAGTAATATAAAGATACATCAGATGTACTCTCGCCAACGCACTATTACCCATACTCCAACGCGAGGCGGCGGTAGAACGTAAAAGAAAAATAAACATGGCGGGCAGGAACAACTTCTACAAATGTAAGCGTAACTTTCTAAATTAAAATACTTTTAATATGAAATACTTCATATCGAGATATTTCAAATCACATGATAAAGATTATTGATCGGCACAGGATTTATTTTCAGCCACTTAGTTTGTGATTTAACTTTTAAATGACCAACTGTACACATCAGATGATAATTTGGTGGATTGTTCACATCTATTAGTTAACACCTTCACAGTACAGTATTCACATACACATTAGAGAAGGTGTTGCTGTCTTCTTAATGATAGATGGCATCTTGGAGCCAACAGAGCACGCCTTAAACTCGTTATTCTTTCTGAAATCTGCCTTTTCCTTCTCTTCAGGAAAAAGAAGTTTCTCCAAAACCAAAACTATCTCCAGGGAGCAGGTTTCACGGCGGGTTTCCCTCAGGAGTCAGCGTGAGGACACTGACAGGAAAAACCTCGAGACTCTTAAACACAGCAAAAATACTACTTTTCTACTTTTTTAAAACAAACCAATAAAAGAAATGTGATCGCAGTGTTTTTATTCTTTTTTTACTTATAAATATAATAAATATTTATTAAATATAATAAATAAGCCTAATAGTAAATAAGAATGACAAGCAGTTTTTGTTCTTTATCAACAAATACAATAAACGTGACAAATGAACGATGAGAAAATGAACTTTACAGTTTTACGATACAATCCGTAATGTCCATGACCGAGTTCTCTCTGAGTTCGCTCACTCATTTCCTCCACGTCTTCCCCATATAGTGGACTCCAGTGTCATTCGCTATGTAGAATAGTGAATGAGTGAACGAGTGCGCGGTTTCAGACACAGCAATGGTGTTGCTAGAAGAAAAAGAAGAAGAAGAAGACCTTTATGTATCACAGATACATTACCGTAAAGCACAAATCTTCTCTTCACATTACAGCTGCAACAACGAATCGATAATTAAGATGACACTGTGGATAACCGTGTATAACCCCCCCGTCAGTGATGTCACCGTGTAAACCCCCCCCTGTCAGTGACGACACTGTGTATAACCCCCCGGTCAGTGATGACACCGTGTATAACCCTCCCCCCATCAGTGACGACACTGTGTATAACCCTCCCCCTGTCAGTGATGACACCGTGTATAACTCTCCCCCCCGTCAGTGACGACACCGTGTATAACTCTCCCCCCGTCAGTGACGACACCGTGTATAACCCTCCCCCCGTCAGTGACGACACCGTGTATAACTCTCCGCCCGTCAGTGACGACACCATGTATAACCCTCCCCGTCAGTGATGACACCGTGTATAACCCCCCTGTCAGTGATGACACCGTGTATAACTCTCCCCCCGTCAGTGACGACACCGTGTATAACCCTCCCCCTGTCAGTGATGACACCGTGTATAACCCTCCCCGTCAGTGATGACACCGTGTATAACCCTCCCCGTCAGTGATGACACCGTGTATAACCCTCCCCCTGTCAGTGATGACACTGTGTATAACCCTCCCCCCGTCAGTGACGACACTGTGTATAACCCTCCCCCTGTCAGTGACGACACCGTGTATAACCCTCCCCCCGTCAGTGACGACACCGTGTATAACCCTCCCCCTGTCAGTGATGACACCGTGTATAACCCTCCCCCCATCAGTGATGACACCGTGTATAACCCTCCCCCGTCAGTGATGACACCGTGTATAACTCTCCCCCGTCAGTGATGACACCATGTATAACCCTCCCCCTGTCAGTGATGACACCATGTATAACCCTCCCCCGTCAGTGACAACACCATGTATAACCCTCCCCCCTGTCAGTGATGACACCATGTATAACCCTCCCCCTGTATAACCCTCCCCCCTGTCAGTGACAACACCATGAATAACCCTCCCCCCGTCAGTGATGACACGGTGTATAACCCTCCCCCTGTCAGTGATGACACCATGTATAACCCTCCCCCTGTCAGTGATGACACCATGTATAACCCTCCCCCTGTCAGTGATGACACCGTGTATAACCCTCCCCCCCATCAGTGACAACACCATGTATAACCCTCCCCCCTGTCAGTGATGACACCATGTATAACCCTCCCCCCTGTCAGTGACAACACCATGAATAACCCTCCCCCCATCAGTGATGACACGGTGTATAACCCTCCCCCCTGTCAGTGATGACACCATGTATAACCCTCCCCCCTGTCAGTGACAACACCATGAATAACCCTCCCCCCATCAGTGATGACACGGTGTATAACCCTCCCCCTGTCAGTGATGACACCATGTATAACCCTCCCCCTGTCAGTGATGACACCATGTATAACCCTCCCCCCGTCAGTGATGACACCATGTATAACCCTCCCCCCGTCAGTGATGACACCATGTATAACCCTCCCCCCGTCAGTGACGACACCATGTATAACCCTCCCCCCGTCAGTGACGACACCATGTATAACCCTCCCCCCGTCAGTGACGACACCATGTATAACCCTCCCCCCGTCAGTGACGACACCATGTATAACCCTCCCCCCGTCAGTGACGACACCATGTATAACCCTCCCCCCGTCAGTGACGACACCATGTATAACCCTCCCCCTGTCAGTGATGACACCGTGTAAACACAACAGTTAGTTCCTGTCCACTAATTTGATTGGCTGAGCAGTGTTCCCAGAGTGCTTTTATTTAGCATAGCAGCACTGCTACATTACAATGTGTTTATCACGCCACGTGATATATATATATAATGAGCTGTTGTACTGATTTAATACTGTTATATTTGTTAAACATGTGAATTAGAAGGTTAAAACAAATAAAATCCCTGATTTGGTGTAAAATATTGCAGTTTTAGAATATGGAGCTGATTTTAGTGACTTATTCCAGTGGTTTTCAAAGTGGGGGCCACCAGGGGGCCTCAACAATCTGGTGCGATAAATGTATGTTTTCTCATTCTCACTCTCAGACAGCCACACACACACACACACAATTCCTAATGTAATGCAATGATGTAAGATGTCATTATTAATAAAAATAAAAAAGGGGGGGATATATTCAGAAGTCTGTATTTTTAATGTATTTTAAAGACATCTTGCAAAAGGGGGGCCTCAGTCAAATGTCAATGCCATTTGAGGGGCCTTGCCCTGGAAAAGTTTGGGAACCACCGACTTGATCAACTGTTTTAAGCTTAAAGTGATAAAACGCAGGCTGTCTGGACACTACAAGTAGTCGCTGCCAAAATCACAACAATTAGGTGAACTTGGATTATTTTATGGTGAATCGGTTTTTGTTTTTAAACTGATGTATTTAGCCATTTTAACTAGAAGAGAGCCACAATTATGAATAATTTATACAGTATTTTTAAACACAAGCATCTAACTGGGGCAGGGTTGAACAGAAAAACAAGTCCTTCATTAACCTGTTGCTTAAAACTGATTCAGCACATTTAGGTCTAAACATGAAAGTAATGAATAAAATGGCTAGGGGTGAACCTTGAGAGATTTAGTTCTGGCGGTTTAAATGCTGTTTAAAGCAGAAAATGAAGTAAACCTTATTAAAAAAATAAAATGAATAAAAATCACTTCAACGTACTCCATTCATATTCTGTCTGTTAGAAAACCAGGAGTCTGTATAATAATCAGAAACATCAGCTTTTGGCGTTTTGTACTTCCTTCAGTCTGCAATAATGACGACCACACACACTTTACACATTTGACCTTTTTATTGTAGGATTCACACGTATAATAAATTCACATTTATTTCAGCAATTTAGCAAACATCAGAGAAATAAAAGGCAATGTACACTTCAATACACTCGAATTGCTGTAAAGCACCAGACTTCCTGAATGTTCCTCCACCCATCAGAGAGAACCTCCTGTTTCACACCAGCACACACTCGTAGCTTCACTCCTCCCCCTGACTGACTGACATTAACATGTTATTAATATGCAAACAGGTGGAAGCACGGATACGTACAGTTCTCTCTCACTACAGGGACATACTGGAGTTTTTCTACAATTGAAAGATTTACAGATGTTCATATGATCTCTGTGTACGCACGCCTGAAAGCTGACACGCTACAGATTCTCACCAGCTTTTAGTCATGCTCGTATGTTAAAACCCCATCATGATATTACGTGAGAAAGAAGATACAAGGGAGTCTGACCATGGTGGAGCTCGCCGGCGATTCTCACGTCCCCAGGGGGTTAACACACCTTCCATAAAAAGCAGGTAGTGTGTTCTACAGCCATGTTTCATATTTACTGTAATAAACTCACATTCCATGCAAGTAGCTTTAATTTGTTAGCATACATTAGTGATGTATATTTACCTTCAGTAAGCGACATCGTCATTATAGATTTAACAAGCAACTGTCTGAATGCTCTCCATCCACTTTAATAAGAACACCTGCTCACTGAATGTAGCTATTCAATCAGCCAACGATAAGGCAGCAGCACAATGGAAGAGCTACAACAGCTGAAGACCTCAGCAGGTTCCTCACCTATTAGACAGGAACAGGAATCTGAGGCTTTCACGGGTGCACTCCCCCCCCATACACACAGCTGAAGACTGGAAAAAGACCAGGTTAGTGTATTCTCGCTAATCTTCAGCTGTGCCGTTTGGGCGAGTCTGCACCCACGATAGATCCAGAGTCCTGTTCGTGTGGTCTTCTGCTGTTGTCGTCGTCGTCGTCCATCCACTTCAAGGTTCAACGTGTTGTGCGTTCTACACTAAAGTCACATCCTCTAATAAACTCGGCACTAGTTTCTCAGCTGTTTCATGCAAACGATCCGATTTTCCACGAACATTGCAGGTATTAAAGAGTTTGCTGTGCGAACTGAAGTCAATCTCCTCACCGTTTCTTTCATTCGTAACATTACTGTTCAACGGGTAAGAGTTAGTAATGCCGCAGTACACACGGTAGGTGGCGAAATACAGCGAGCGCGGGGGCAGTACAACTCCAGGTGTGTACGCGGACCAGGTCGCGGGAGCCGACGCAGATCTATTCTACACTAAAACTCTTTTTCCTGGTACGGAAATGAAACTGCGTCAGAGTACGGTTAGTTGGAGTTTTTATTTATTCTTTTAAAAAGGTTATGTTGAGGTAAGCCGAATACTCTAATAATAATAACGACTACACTTCGTGTTGTTTTGAGGAAGTGACGGGCTTCAGTCTTAACAGGTAGCTGACGACACGGTGCTAACAAAAGATGGCGGCGGAGGCCGGAAGTGAACGCAGTTCACTCCTTCCACTTCCGGGGCGAACCCAAGCGCGCGGTTAACATTTTCCGACTAGCGTGAACGGCATAATGTCCGGTGAAACGCGTGAGAAAAGTAGACAGCCGACAAAAGCTGAACGTTTTGAGTATAAACTTACCTGTTTGTAGTCTCAAAAGCTACATGAGCTAATGCTAATAAAACTATTCACCTTTTTTTATTTGCGCGTGCGAATGAGGTAAATGTACATCGCTAATGTATGCTAACAAGTTAAAACTAATTCAATACACTTCGTTTAAATAAAAATAAACCAATAAATCTGCATGGTAATGTGAACGCCGAGCATTTGTTCAAAACACACAACATGCACAAAAATACACATACGTAGTTTCAGAAACTGCAGGGAACCTCTCAAAACTCACGCGCAGGAAAATGACTCTGTACTAAACAGAAAAATATAAAAGATATATATATAAGGTATATAAAAGATATACCGTAAAAATGATAGAAAAGCTGTTTCTTAAATCCGATGTACAAGTTTTACAATTTTAATTACTTTTAAAATAGATAGATTAATCGAGATTAACACTAGCGACACAAAAAAGCATGCGCACGTCTCTGGAGAGAAAAGCAGAAAGGGGCGCTTCTTCGTCTTCTGTTTGTTTTTACCACCTGAAGGTGCATTACCGCCACCTACGGGACTGGAGTGTGGCCGGCAGACTGGCAGGAAAATGATGATGATAATAATAATAATAATCATAATAATAATAATAATAATACATAAATAAAAAACAAACTATATACTAGGTATTCATACTAAGTTATTAAAGTCTCTCACTTATCCCAGTATTTTTAGATTGTTCATTAGGGGGCGGTGCATTTCCCCAGATGTTTTCCCCAGCAAGTTCTCTAGTGTCATGTTTTGTTTTCCAATCTGCATCTCTAGCTCAGTCCTTTCCTCCTCATACCTTTTGCAGTCTAACAGTATGTGTTTCACCGTCTCTTGTGTACTGCAGTGTGTGCAGAGTCCAGTGGGGTGTTTTCCTATTCTGTTTAATGCTAGATTTAATCCAGCATGCCCTATTCTAAGACGCGTAACTATCATCTCTTCCTTTGGGTTCCTGCCCTGCCTCACACTCGTGCCTACTTGTTTTTGTATGGTATGTAGGGGTCGTCCGGTGTCAGCTGTGTCCCAGTGTTCCTGCCGTATTTTATGCTCTTGTCCCTTTATAATGGTTTTGATCTCTGCTCTACTTAATGGTACTTGTATATCAACTGTTTCATGCTTTATAGATCGTTTTTCCAGTACATCCACAGTTTCATTTCCTTCTACCCCTACATGTGCAGGAACCCAGAAGAAGGGAACACTCAGCCCCTTAGCATGAAGTATGAGAAGCAGATAAAGTATTTGGTAGACAATGTCTTGTCTGCATGATGTTTTCCCAGACTGTATGCTTGATGGTGCTGATAGACTGTCAGAAGCTATAGCGACATCTTGGTTCTGATTATTTTTTCCCAAAAACTGCAGTGCCAATAGGACTCCTAACAGTTCTACAGTGTACACTGATAAATGATCGGTCACCCTTTTTTGACCGCTACTTCATACCGGGGAATGAAAAAAGCCGCACCGTTGCGGCCAGTCTCAGGCTGTTTTTACCCGTCTGTATATATGAGTAATTTATTGTGATACTGGTCCATATAGTTTTGAGTTATCCCTTGTGGTGCTATTTCAGAATTCTCTTTTAATATTTGTTGTAATCTTGTATCTACAGATGGTTTTATGAATCTCCAGGGTGGTACAGTTGGTATCGCGATAATGGGGCTCACTTGTAGCTGACTGAGACCCGCATTTTGTGCCTTTGCATTTCCTAACCATCCGAAGCTATTAAAGTTAGTCCTATAAAACTCTGAGCATTCTTGTAAGATGGCTTTCGTGGGGTGCACCCTGATATACCCTTGTAGATTTACCCAATATGCCAGCATGATCTTAACCCTCCTGATACACAGCGGCATCCCTCCTGTCTCCACCTGTAATGCAGTCACTGGTGATGATTTAAATGCTCTAGTACAGATCCTGAGTGCCTGTGCCTGTTCCACATCGAGCTTTTTAAGATTTGATTGTGATGAAGACAACATGTCAGCATGTAATGCCGACATGTACTGTGACATACCGAAGCACAGCATGATCAGTATGCAGTATTCCAGCATGATAACGACCCCAAACACACGTCCAAGATGACCACTGCCTTGCTAAAGCAGCTGAGGGTGAAGGTGATGCACTGGCCAAGCATGTCTCCAGACCTAAACCCTATTGAGCCTCTGTGGGGCATCCTCAAACGGAAGGTGGAGGAGCACAAGGTCTCTAACATCCACCAGCTCCGTGATGTGGTCATGGAGGAGTGGAAGAGGACTCCAGTGGAACCTGTGAAGCTCTGATGAACTCCATGCCCAAGAGGGTTAAGGCAGTGCTGGGAAATAATGGTGGCCACACAAAATATTCACACTTTGGGCCCAATGTGGAAATTTTCACTCAGGGGTGTACTCACTTTTGTTGCCAGCGGTTTAGACATTAATGGCTGTGTGTTGAGTTATTTTGAGGGGATGGTAAATTTACACTGTTACACAAGCTGTACAATCACTACTTTACACTGTAGCACAGTGTCATTTCTTCAGTGTGTCACATGAAAATATTTCATCAGATATTTACAAAAATGTGAGGGGTGCACTCACTTTTGTGAGATACTGTATATGCTAGGCAGTCATAATCACAGGCAGCTCTCATAAGAGCCTGATAGATATTTCTTCTTGCTCCCCAGTCTCGCCCTGACAGAAATCTCAGAACATTATTAATCTTTTTACATTTGTTTTTAATTTTATCAATATGCAGATCCCAGGTCAGCTTCTCATCAAAAATCACTCCTAAAAATCTCACAGCCGTGACCTGTTCAAGATATAAGACATATGATAGCCCATATCATTTAAGTGGTACTGTTTTATGACGTTTAGGGAAACATATATCTTGTGATTTTGCAATTAACAGTTTAAATCCCCATTCATTTGCCAACGGTTCTACTTTCCCTATTGCATGTTGCATTTTCTTTCTTAAATATTCTATATCCCGACCCCTAACCCAGAGTGCCCCATAAAGAGTGCCGCATAAAGAGAGACTTTTTTGGCCAGCAGTGGTTTCACACCATTTTTATGCAGTATTTTTCCTGACAGTGGAGACATGAACAAAGACTTTTGCAGGTTGTAGAGTTTGCTGCAGGTTTTTTGCTGTTACCCCCGGGTTCTTTCTCACCTCTTTCAGGATTTCCCTTTGTGCTCTTGGTGTGATCTTTGAAGGAAACCCACTCCTAGAGAGAGTATCAACAGTCGTGAATTTCCTCCATTTGCAGACAGAGTCTTATCATGGATTGATGAACACCCAGGTCTTTAAAATGCTTGTGTAGTCTCTTCCAGCTTCGTGCATCTCTATAATGTCATCTAGGATCCTGTGAAAGTCGATGGGATCGAGGCATGGTTCACACTAAGCAACTGTTCTTGAGAACAACAGATTTGTAAGTAACCAGACTTTGTGTCTCTTTACATGAAGGGCAAAACACCCGTACTTCCAATCTGATTCCCAGGAAAGACCTTATTCCACCTGAAGGCTTGCTGTTGATGCCAGGGACTGCGGGGCAGGTCTGGTCCTCCTGCAGGCCGGCCCAGATGGAATTGACCAGCCAGTTTGTTTTTATAAAAGAATTCCACCAGCATCAGTGAGTTTATTCCACCATAGAGAAAGAGTTCCCGGTCCCAGCACTCCAACATTTTGGAGAGTATTTGGGGTCATTATCTAACCCCATCCAGGTTTAAACAGACCACTTGACTTCATCAACAGGATACGGAATCAGAACTGATAATGAGGTGGAGTTTAACAGTCCTTCCACCTTAACATTACCCACACCTGTGTGAAGGATATCATTGCTGATGTGCTGTCTAGAGTGTAAACATTTGTTTTCTCTGTCTCTATGTTGTGTATTTTGTCTGTGTACTCTTTCTCCAGCTCTTTCTAGCTCTCTGTTTTCCTAGGGCCCAGGAGGACCAAAAAGCTGTAATGGAACTGCAGGAGGTGTGAGGTGTTACGACCCCCAGCACTCTCTCCGGTCCTGATATCAGTGCAGTAGCAGTCTGGGTGGCCAATCAGTTTAGACCTACATGTGGAGGTGTTTGGGTATAACGGGGGGGACGCGTCCGCTTCCTCTCTCTCTCTCTCTCGCACGCTTACACACGCACATGTGCACACTGACACTCACTCAGTCAGACATCCTCATACTCCCTCATTAGACATCCTCGAGGTGACGATCTATATTTACATTTATAATAAAAATAAACTGTTTGCAAAGACTATTTTGTGTCTGTGTCCCTTTGATGTTTTGCTGGTCACACAAGCCAGCCGTAACATTCTGTATGGAAAAAAATAGGAAATTAATACTGCATTACTAATGACTATGTAAACTTAAAATTTACATCTATTTAAATGACTAATAATAATGATGATGATGATGATGATTGATTCTGATAGATGCGGCTGCAGCAGGTTGTTGTTGTTGTTGTTATTATTATTATTATTATTATTATTTAAGGTTCAGTGTAATATCACAGGCGTATCCCGAAGCTGTTTCCGTTCACACGGATTACTTGCCATGCAAATCAAAACCTTAGCTATACACGAGTTTATTACTGCAACATAAAATGTGTGTTTGATTAATAATCATAAAGTTCTGTTGATTCTAACTTGTACACCTTTGTACTGCGTGCCGTGAAGGCGACAAACTCCGACTTCGAGACAACATATTTGGTCGATCGTAGCACCGTCACATCCGTAATACCTTCACATACATAACCCACATTTACTGAAGCACTTTACATTTTATCAGAAGAGAACCATGAACAAACAGCATCCACAGACACATAACAGATTAAAATGATGACATCAACAAGGTGGGTCACGGGTTTAAAGTGATGGTTGCACAGTCAGGAAGAAGCCTCAGTGCTCACAGCATCAGTGCTTCTTACCTTTAAATGAGTTCCACTGTACACCCACATTAACTTCAGATCAATCAACATACAGACCCCTGAGAAATCTAGAACTCTGACTACAGTGCACTGTTCTGAGGAGAAACACTGGTATGTGCATGTCCTTGAAAGATTTCTGACTGAAATAAAATAAAGAAACACAAATGCAGTGTCATTAACGACGTTTGTGTCTTTCAGTTTTGTTATTATCCATTTCATCAGTGTGGCAGAAATAACAGATTAATGTGAACCCAACGAAAAGAAGGAAACCGTTTAATGACATTACAACCCCGGACACTTACACACTTAACAGCACAACTGAGGGTCATAACTCGTGTGTTGGTCCTAAATATTTCCTCCATTGGTTTAAGAAACATGTCAGAAGCCTGGAATATCACCTGTCCCGACTGGAGAACAACTCGGGACCACTTCAGAACAGAGCTCGCGCAGTATGACCAGGAAATGTTCATCATCCCCGATTTCAAAACATAAAGTGTACATTTAAAAACAATAATATACTTCGGGACCAGGGAACTACCTTTGGGTCGGTACTGAACTGTGCAGGAACTTTGCAAGCTACGGTTAATGTTATTGATCTTTTGCTAGATAATTAATTAGCTACATAACATCATTACAATACGTTTTCACCCATGCAATATAAAAAAGACGAAGTGACTAATTCAGTCATGTTTTATATTGATTTGTAAATATTGCTTGTTATGCTTGCGCAATCACAGAACAGTAAGGCTTTGATCAGCTTATAGTGGAATGGTCTTTTGATGTGCCATTACTGACAGAAACACAATGTGGAAATGTTCAAGAGGGTAAATAATTATCCAAGACACTGTGAGTTCTAGCTGTGTTAATGATACACTATTTCATCTGTTAATCTCGAGGGGAACCACAGCTCACTCACTGTACATACATTATTTAATGTTAGCAAAACAGCTGGTCTGCACTCGTATAATCTTAATCCTTGGCAGGAAGTAAAAAGTGTCTAAATGTATAAATATGCTGAATTATTTGTTTTTATTTTTGTTATATTTCATATAAGTGTTCATCATTAGTTCCTCTTAAACTCATGAAGTTTCTCCTCTGTGAGATGAAGTTCACAGTGAAGACCAGCAGGTGGAGACAAAGACTTTCTCATATCTCTCATTTAAAGTACTTCAGTACTATAATGTCTGTTTGTAAACCATCGTCTGCTTCGTTAAGATTTTCTAGGATAAATGAGATGCATTATGTGTGGAATAATGAAAGCCTACAGATTCCAAATCCATTAAAAACAATGTGTTGTGTAAATGACAATCAGGGAATAGATATGAAGTGTATGATACTTAATATTAGAGTCACACTGAAAAGGACTGATTTAGACGTTTTTATGAGGTTTTGGAAGTTTTGTGGAAGAAGGAAAGGACAAAATCGTGCGCTGCAATGATTTATTTTATTTGTTTGGTCTAAATCTTGTAGGGAAATATGTGTTCCATCAACAAACTGACCAATCAATTAACAATCAGTCACTTTTCTAATACCTAATGTTGCTTTATAAATGTCATATCTATGTAGCTAGAGAAAAGCACAGATGACAGTGATAGAATAATTTGTGATGAATATGCGATACTCGGGATGATGAAAAGACTTCCCCTAACAGTCCCGCACACACAATATTCCACCGTACATCTTTATCACAAATAGATTTAAGAGCCTCTTGGGGGGAGGAGCTTACAGAACAAGATTATCTCAAACAAACAGTCACTCAATCAATCAATATAATCTATACGTTATGTAAATAAACAAATAAATAACTAATGTTTAATAAACAAATAAACAGCATCCTGCGACTTCTCTGTAGTGATTTATTACTGAAGATCAATAAGATTAAAATGTTCAGTTCAAATATATTTCAGTGTGTGTGTGTGTGTGTGTGTGTGTGTGTGTGTGTGTGTGTGTGTGTGTGTGTGTGTGTGTGTGTGTGTGTGAAAATGT
>NC_030424.2:31306805-31321805 GCF_001660625.3 Ictalurus punctatus
CCCAATGTCATGTATTCCCAGTGTCCTATATTCCCAGTGTCCTATATTGCCATGGTCCTATATTCCCAGTGTCCTATATAACCAATGTCATGTATTCCCATTGTCCTATATTGCCAGTCTCCTATATTCCCAGTGTCCTATATTCCCAATGTCATGTATTTCCAGTGTCCTATATTGCCAGGGTCCCATATTTCCGTGTCCTATATTGCCAGTGTCCTATATTCCCCAATGTAATGTATTTCCAGTGTCCTATATTGCCATGGTCCTATATTCCCAGTGACCTATATTCCCAGTGTCCAGTATTCCTAGTGTTCTATATTTCCCAGTGTCCTGTATCCCCAGTGTCCTATATTCCCAATGTCATGTATTCCCAGTGTCCTATATTGCCAGTGTCCCATATTTCCCAGTGTCATTTATTCCCAGTGTCCTGTATTCCCAGTATCCTGTATTCCCATTGTCCTATATTCCCAGTGTCCTGTATTCCCAGTATCCTATATTTCCCAGGGTCCTATATTCCCAGTGTCCTGTATTCCCAGTATCCTATATTCCCAGTGTCCTATATTCCCAATGTCATGTATTCCCAGTGTCCTATATTTTCCAGTGTCCTATATTTCCCAGTGTCATATGTTCCCAGTGTCCAATATTCCAATGTCCCAATGTCCTGATGCCCCGTTAGTCCTGCGTCCTGATTATTTTCATGAACAGACATCATTTCTCAGACAGAAAGGCGTCTCTGTCTGGTAACAGCACACCAAATCCAGACATTTATTCAATATGACACATTCTACATTAAACACAGGCAGTGAAATCATCACCGCCAGCCCTCAGTCAGACATACGAATCAAAACAGAGGATTCAGTATCACAGTACTCTTTCCTTTTGAAAGTTGAAAAGCACCCATGTCTATTTTATTTCATTTTATTTAATTTTATTTATAAAAATACAACAATAACAATGGAGGAAATAAAAAAAAAACTAAAAGCAAAAGTAGATATACAGTTCCTGATGAAAAACATCCTACAAACACAGTGAGCTGAACGTGATGGTGGGATTAAAGAATGTATATTTTAAAAAATTAAACCCTTAAGGTCCTATGTGGACACCTACACTTGTTCCATGTGGAGCCATATTTTTCCAGAAGCTAAGAACCCTTACTAATACAACAAACATGATGTGGAATCATGAAATAGAGAAAGAGTGGGATACAACTGGAGAAAACGTCCAGGAACCCTGTGATCAATGTCATAATGGAGAAGTGACACCTACAGGCATGTATTTTGGAAATGTCCAGTCGTTTCTCTGGTTTTAACAGATATTTTGGGATTAACATTAGCGACTTGACTTGAGGCTAACACATGTTTATTTCTCCTCACTGATGACTCTACAGTTCCATTACAGTTCTAGCATAGAAAGCTACAGTTTACTCACGGTTCCCACCTAAAAGCCTCTCTAAACATGCGTGGTTATCCTATATCCAGGGTTGGGAGGGTCACTTTAAATATGTATTCCGTTACAGTGACAAATTACTTCATAAAAAATGTCATCAGTAACGTAATCCAAGTATCACAACAGGAAAGTAATGTAATCTGATTATTTTTGGATTATTTCAAGGTCACATATGTAAATAAAGTCAAGAGAAAAAGCAATATGATCTAAAATACTTCTATTTAGAGCTTATTTTAGAACTTAAAGACATGTTCGATGATTGGATTTGTTTGAATTAAATAAATAAATAAATAAATAAAAGATCACTGTCCCTGATGCGGGTAACATTACATCACAAAAGCTACGGTGACAGTATTCTGGTTTTCCCAGAAAGAGGACACTGTGTCCTAATAGCATGTCTTAATAGCGTTCAAAACACAGTGTTACTGTGAATGCAGACTTTAATACTCTGAAAGAAAAAAACACACTATTACTGTATCATCACATAAATATGTTCTATTTATAAATAAAATTGGTTTCACTCCGCCCACGTATTACATTTTTTCCCCTACATTCCATGGAATAAAATAAAATATCAGATGCCGCGACTGAACTTTCTGCATCATTTACACATCTGAATGACGATGTAACACGAAGCAGTGCGATAAGATGAAATTAAAATGACCTTATATGGTCATGGGTGTTGTTGCGACTCAGGACAGCCGGCATTCGCTGCTATTGTCGAGCAACTGTTTAACACCGAACACAACAGCACTTCACCTTCGAGCGTTCGCTGAGAGTGCACTAACGGTGGAGAGGCAAGGATTTGGCCAATAGTTTCTGCGAGTCTTTTAGAACCGACCGATCGGACTTACAGAGAGGGGTTAAAGAAATGCACACATGCGCACACATGCAGTATTAGACCATAAACACATCATAATGAAACTAAAGCTGAATCCCGGACACTTTCTCAAATTTAGATACTTTTTTAAGGTCTGAAAAAGGGGACATGTCCGGGGAAAAGAGGACATACGGTAGGACCCTAACAAAAGCATTTCAGAGAACAATTTATGTTCACTTCTACCAAAGTAATGCACCAGGAGGTTGCTCATATGAGCCACAACTGGCAGGAGAGAACCAGAACTATAATCAAGCAGCTGTCTACATTGTGTTATGTCAAAAGATTCATTTCTTTGGTTTTAAATGAAAAAAATATATAATCCTGATAGTATTCCCATTTTTTACAAAATGACCTGTAATCTGATTACCGTGTTTTTTTTTTTTTACGTAACTGTAATGGATTATAATTTTTTAGTTTTTTTTATATCCTGATTACGTAACGCAGTTACATGTATTCCGTGACTCCCCAAGCCTGAGTACATCATAAACGTTGAACAATTGAATCACTGCTTTAATTAACAAGGCTAAAATCACAACGATTCAACCTTGGGACTGGAAACGTAAACCCGTAACTGATCTTCTTAAAGGTGCATTAGGTAAGATTGTGTTGGTGGAAAAGGTCTCTAATGGCTAAACAGATGGAGTTAAATAAGATTTGAATGATTTTTTAACTCATTGAGCCCACCCCCATTTCCATTCATGTACACAAAGCTCCGCCCCCAAAACTTATGGTTCTTCAAGTGTGTAGCCAAAAGAAGCTTATCGAAATATAACCAGACATTCTGGACCAGAAGGCAGGTTACTAAACGGCGTTTTTCTCAGCTACGTAATACACACAATGGCTTAAATTACCCATAGACAAGCCACGATGTGTGAAATGTGTGCAGCTGTGTTTATGTACAACTCTGTCCACTGTTGCATCAGCTGATCTGAATGACCTCTAAATTATGTGTGTGTGTGTGTGTGTGTGATGAAGTGGAGTTACTGTTACCACCCAAAATTGATTATTTTCCAGTAACAGAACATCTCCAGGTGTTTTATTCCTCTTATACCACAGCAGTTCGCCAACGATTACCATTTTTGTTTATTAAAGAACATGTCATATTTTTCATTCATCTATATAGTTATGTATATAGACAAAAAACAAGAAGAAGATGGGGCTTTCTAGTGTGAAGAGACCAAAATCGAGATACTACGTTTGTGGAAGTTTCAAAGCATTAAGTTAACGCATGTCATACCTGAAACAACACTCATCCCTACAGTGAAACACGGCGGTGGCAGGATGTTTTTCATCCTCGGAACCTAGGCGTCATGTTTAAAATTGAAGGGAGAACGTATGGAGAAAACTACAGGGAGATATCACAAGTGAAATCCCTTCAGTCTGCTTCAGGGAGGAACTTCAGCAGGACGCCGGTCCCAAACTCAAGGCCGAAGCGATGTAAAAACAAAAAGGTGAATGTTCTACAGAGGCCAAGTCAAAGTCCGGATCAGAGTCCCGTTGAAAATCTGGGGCACTGCCTGAAAATTGCAGTCAACAAACAACATCCAACGAACCCTAAGAACCTGGAGGAAATGTAGCAGGAGGAACAGTGTGCAGAGCTGGTAGGAACTTCACCGTCCACAACACACGTAATCATGTTACTGCAGCAGCAGATTATACTAGGTAATAGTATGAAGGGGGTGAATACTTATGCAAGCAGCATTTTTCAGTTTTTAATTTTTAAAAATAAAAGATCTGCTGATAAATGATGAATCTGGCCTTGGAGCAGATGGGTTTGCATTAAAAACACTGACTGGAACAATCTGTGTGAGTGTCATTTCTAATCCAGACAAATCTCATGACTTTTAAGGGGGGGTGAATACTTTTTGCTAAAATACGATGAGATAAGATGAGATATGCTTTATTGTCCATTCAGGGAAATTGTTCTTCATGATTTGAGTGAAAACACACACACTTGTACACACATCACACATACTAGTGCCATCATCCGAGTTAAAACGACAGTGTTTCACACAAAGCCACCCTATTGCATAACCCTGCGGTGATCGCACGATTATTGTTATACAACGCCACAGTTATTGCACAAGCCCATCATTTATTCATCCGTCCCGCAATTATTACAGATTTAAACCGATCTAAAAGAGAAACCGAGAAGAATCTGTGATAAATGTTAAACCACAAACAAACACATTTTTGTGACGTAGCATGTGAATATAATTATATAAATCGAGTTGTAAATGAAGACCACTTGTGTGTGTGTGTGTGTGTGTGTGTGTGTGTGTGTTGCGTAATGTCGCATGTCCTGATTTTCTGATTTGACCCAGATGCAGTTTAACTCTCGGTCAAATAAACATTACGTTCTGATTCAAGGTGAATCGTGTTTACCTGACCATGCCACAATTCAGGTTGTGTGTGTGTGTGTGTGTGTGTGTGTGTGTGTGTGTGTAATTGAACCTCAAATTCCTCACTTTTCACATAGTATTAACTCAAAAATCTGGAAATATAAAGAATTCACAACGTTAAAGTTCATAAATAAAGTTATGTGTAATAAAGTGGAGTGACACGGAAAAAGTATTGAACACGCTAACTGAAATGTATTTAATACTTAGTGGAGAAGTCTTTGTTTGTAATGACGCTTCAAGACGCTTCCTGTATGAAGAAATTAATGTGTCGCAGTATTCAGGTGTGATTTCGGTCCGTTCTTCTAAACGTATCGTCTTTAAATCTTGTTCAGTTGGATTGGAGTCAGGTGATCGACTGGGCCGTTCTAACAGCTTGATTTATTTCCTCTGAAACCAATTGAGAGTTTCCTTTGCTGTATGCTTCGGATCGTTGTCCTGCTGGAAGCTCCACCCACGTCTCATCTTCATCATCCTGGTGGATGGCAGCAGATTCTTCTCAAGAATCTCCCGGTAAAGGGCTCCGTTCATCGTTCCTTCAGTTATATGAAGTCTTCCAGTACCATGTGATGAGAAACAGCCCACACCATGATGCTCCACCTCCACACTTCACTGTTGGTGTAGTGTTTTTAGGGAGATATGCAGTGCCATTTCTTCTCCACACATGGTGTGTAGTATCACAGACAAAAAGTTCCGTTTTGCTCTCGTCTGACCAGACTCCACTCTCCCAGTATTTCATCGGCTTGTTCAAATGAGTCGTAGCAAACTTTAAACGAGCTTTGACATGCCTTTTCTTTAGTAATGGAGTCTTGCGTGTGAGCGTGAGCAGTGGAGAGCATCGCCTATTGTTTTCTCTGTGAAGATGGCACCTGCTGCCTCCAAGTGTTTCTGGAGCTCTTTCCGAGTGGTCCTTGGCTCGTGGGCTACTCTTCTGACTATTCTTCTGACTCCCTGGTCAGAGATCTTGTGAGGAGCTCCTGTGCGTGGCCGGTTGATGATGGAGTGATGTTGCTCCCACATGTGGATAACGGCCCCAATGGTGCTTACTGGAGGATTCAGAAGTGTTGAAATACGTCCGTATCCGATTCCATCAATATGTTTCACAACAATACGGTTGAGAAGGTCTTGGGAGAGCTCTTTGCTTTTACCCATCATGAGATGTTTCTTGTGAGACACCTTGGTAACGAAAAGCCTTTTTAATAGACCATTAATTTACTAACCCAGCTGATATTAATTTGCACAGATAGGGGGCGTAATTACTTACAGATTTCAGCTGATTCCTTGCCTTACCGTGCCTTTTTCTTAGCGTGTTCAATACTTTTCCCGTGTCATTCCTCTTTATTACACAGAACTTTATTTATGGATTTTAATGTGAATTCTTTATATTTCCGGATTTCTTGAGTTAATACTGATGTCTGGTGAAAATTTCATGTGAAAACCTGATTGGAAATATATTCACTGAAAAACATGTTCTCACGTCCAATACTTATTTCCCCCGCTGTACATATTTATTAAACAACACGTCGTACTTTCTATCTGTTTATTGTAATAAAAAATGAGTTCCTGTTGTCACTTACGTTATAGCAGCTACTGTATGTCAGTCTGTACAGGATTTCACTCAGTTTTTTTGTGATTTGTGAATCTTCTGGTTACGCTTCTTGGAGAGAACTTACCAGTATCAACGGTACTCCCTGTGAATGAGCCGTTACTATAGAAACGATAACGTATTAGAACGAGCGCGTTAACTATAAATAAACCCGTGACGTGCAGCTGCGCTACTGTCAGAGCCGCTGTTCTAGAGAATCGACCAACACCTCCTGACCAATCACAATCCAGAACTCAGCAGCTCTGTAATATTAAACTGCTGAGATGCACACACACACACACACACACACACACACACACACACACACACACACACAAGAAACAAACCCTTCCTGTATATCCACAAGTGTTTATTCATTGACACCACATCAAATCAATAGGAGACCATCCAGGCAAAAATGAGCAACACATTTTTAAAGCAAATCCATATAGCAGCTATAAATTCCACACACACACACACACACACACACACACACACACACACACACACACACACACACACACACAAATCCACAAACACATGAACACATTGACCTCAGAGCTACAGAGTGGAATCATTCTGAAATTGTATATAAATAAACGTTGTAAATCTTTGTTTAACCCTTCAATGTGAAGGAGAATCTCAGGCACAGCTCTTCCTCCATTTTGTGCTGGAGATTTTCAGTTATTTTGCTGATTTTATGTCCAGAGTCCTTTACAGCTGCTTGAAAATAATGTAAAATCATACAGATTGATAAATATGAGAGTATGACAGTATAACATGATAAAGAAATATCCGTCTGTATACACCATGAAGTCGCAAACAAGAACAAAGGTGACAATCATACATTTCAGTTCTGATGAATGACTGAAGGCTTTCTTGCATCTTCTCGCTTTATTAAGTCGATACGTGGTGTTTTATAGCTTATATCTTGGAAACATAAAAACTCATTAGTGGTACTTTTTGCGTGTCACCAGTAGGTGGCGCCGATCCCCATCATCAAGCGATTAATCTCGCTAGAAAATCTGCTGCGCTTTTGCTGGCTTCCGAATCGATCGCGCGAACCCACCTCCTCGGTTTTATCCTTCTCGTCATCGTGCGTCGTCACGAGCGCGTAATTCTTTCCGTTGTTGTTGTCCCAGTGCGTTTCCTCGCCGCTGGTGTAGCTAACGCAGAACTCCACGCTATCCCGAGGTGGCACACATGCTGGAATTTCGACGGTGAAGGAGAACGTGTCGGTGTCCCTGCATCCGCAGACGTCGTTCATGAACGTGCACGCCACGTCTCTGTGGTTGTTCCACGAGTCGAAGGTGATCCGAACGTGGACGGATTTCTCGAAGGACAGATTTCGCACTTTAATCGTCCCCGTTAGCGTGCGACCCTGCAGCGTGCAGCTCTCCAGACACACCGAGTTCTTCATCAGACGATTCCGGAAGTCCAGGTAATCTGCCGCAGGTTGCCGAAACTCCAGGATTCTGCTTTGGACAGGATAAAGACCGCCCTCTATCTTCGGGACGTGGAACTCCAGCGACGAGTCCGTTTTTTTATTTTCGCACGGAGAGAAGACACGGACTGCGGTCAGCGACATGCCTTTAGAGTCGGCGAACACCACCTTCTTCTTAGCTTTGTTTCCGGGAGCCTGCCAGGCGTGGCATGCCGGATTCAGACTGGTGTCGTGGGTGTTTTTGGTGTTGATGCAGGGACGCAGAGGTTTGCAGTGGAAGTTGATGAGATTCCTCGCCCTGTAGTCCTTGTACGAGCTGAAGAAGCTGTGCAGAGGTGGAGAGTGTGTGATGTAGAACTGCATGGCCATGTCCACTGGCATGATCAGACGCGGGTTTATTGGCTGGAGGTCGTGGAGGACGCTACGCACACACACACACACACACACACACACACAGACATGATAATAAAATTTAAAACAAAAAAGTCAATTTAGCAACACACATTGTGTTGTACATGTTTAGATTTAAATATTTAAATCAGGTAAATAAGTCAGGTTTTTATGCAAACACTAAATTATAGTACAGTAAGTATAGCGCTGGCTGACTAAACAATAACATTTTAATATTATGATAAAATTACAGCAGGTTTTTTCTTTCTAATAAATTGAATTACAAACGGACTGAAAGTAGAAGTTAGTAGTTCAGTTTTTTTTGCTACTAATCTTTAAAATTGCATGTTAGCTTTTTTCATTCTGCTTTTCTGTGTTCAATATTTTTAAAACTATATATCACAATCCATATGATATCTTTATAATATCATCCAGCCCTAGTGTTTATTTATACATCATTAAAAGCACTGTTTATTCCTTTTCGAATAATAATAAAAAAAATATTAACCACTGAGCACCCATTAATAAATGTGAGTGTTTTAATTATTATTATTATTATTATTATTATTATTATTATTATTATTATTATTATTATTATAAAAGGTAATTTAAAGGACTTCTCAAACATTCAGCAAAATAGTTTTGTAGTTATAATTTCAGAGCACGTCATAACAGGTTTATCAGCAACATTACCTTCAATAGGCTCTTAGAGACAGATCAGAACTTCTGAAACTTTCTTACCTGGCACTTTATTAGACACTTGAAACACTCCTGTGTGTGTGTGTGTGTGTGTGTGTAAAGTCTGAGTCTGCCCTGTTAGCTCTCCTCAGTCCGCTGTGTACAGTCTGCACACACACCCCCTCTGCGCCCTCCAGACCCTTTATACCGCCTCTTCTCTCCCTCATTTACATATTCAACAAGTCCAACCAATAGAAGCTGCGCCACGTGCGGCTCTGACTAATCAGCTCACAGGTGTGCGCGTGTCCGTGTGCAGGTTTTCCCCCTTCATTTGCATATTTCGCAAATCGGACCAATAGAACAATATCCTCCAAAACCGTATAAAACTACTGCTTAATATAAACCCGTGAAGCCATGTATGTGCTATTATTGACAACATATAGAGAGATATATATAGAGAGATAGATAGATAGAGTATACGGGCTATTTCTCTTTACACAGTGTTTATATTTTACATTTATCCTGTAGCCCAGAGCAGAGAAAAATATTTCTATAATATTATTCAGTTTACATAAAATCTTACATAAAATAAAAACAAACAACACAATTACTACAAACCCTATGGTTTATATTATTATTATTATTATTATTATTATTATTATTATTATTATTATTGTTGTTGTTGTTGTTGTTTTGTTGTTGTTGTTGTTGTTGTTGTTATTATTATTATTATTATTATTATTATTATTATTATTATTATTATTATTATTATTATTATTATGTTATTAGAATTCTTTATCAGAGCTGATAAGCGCCGCTGGTTGCCATGCCAGTACGATTAGAAAATGACAGCAAATGCCATTAGGTTAAAGAGACGTTTCCACGTGTGTTGAAGCGGGCTCAGTATTTTGGTTCTGTTGTCATACCTTCAGGTCGTGATCAGTATATACAGGGTCCATATGTGTCTCTGCACATCAGTACTTTGACCTGTATTGACCGAGGCTGACTTTCACATGTGGGCCAACATGTCAGGAAAGAGAGAGAATACACACAGCCTACTGACAGGAAAAGTTGAATTTAGCCTCCTGAGATGAATAATTAACTACGAGCATGGCCTACATACAGATAGCATGGAGAACCCAGAGAACTGTGACTGCTTTAAAACACAGCAATAAAATAAAAGAATATGTTGAAAGAGAACATGTGTATATGCTATATATATATATATATATATATGTATATATATATATATATATATATATATATGTGTGTGTGTGTGTGTGTGTGTGTGTGTGTGTGAAAAAAGTGTCTACAGTAGTGAACTTTGATCTGAGTTTGTGAGTGTATTTACTATTTGTACTCTTTACATTAGAAATCTCACCCACTCGGTCAAATACAGACTATATAACACAATGAATTACACGGAGAGATATCACATAACATCACGCGGACAGTAATAAACACATTACAACATCACATACGAGCAATATTCAGTTGTTCTAAAGAATGAATGAATCAGTAGTCCTGATAAATTTGGTCTAAGAATAGAAATTATAATTAAACTGTAATTAACCCTTGGTTTACTGACTTATACATTGCTAAAATTGTACATTAAAGCGGAACTGCATCGCTCTTTCTCTCCTTCAATTCGCTTTTTGTAGTATTTAATCTCATCAGAGGATTTGATTAGCTTCCTGTTCCCAAAAAGCACTTATAAAACTCTCTAACGCCACAAAGCATGTGTTAGAAGCACCTGGCTGATTAACAATGGAAGCCTGATGGATGATGAGTCATGATGGATGGTCCATCATCGCCTCCTCTGAAGCACTGACGCATAGATTCATTAACAAGCTTCATTGTTTTCAGTTCTGTTTCTTTTTAGTTAAAAAAAAAAAAGCTCAGGATTTTCTTTCCCAGGTTTCCCCGTGACCCTGAAGAAGGAGTACACGGTAGAGGATGGATGGATGGATGGATATACTTATTTATTTAAATGTCAGACTTCTCTATCACCTAAAAATTTAGTGCGAGGTGAAGATAATTAACCACAAAAACATTTTTATCATGACCTTTTTCACACTTCTTAGCCTGGGGTGCCAATAATTTTGGAGCACCTTAAATGGTTAACTGCGATTAAAGCAATATCGTTATATGTTACATGGGATAAAACATGACGAGGTCGTGACGCGACCCGATATGAAGCGGAGTCGCTCTTACCAAACCAAAGTGTTATTTTCCCCAAGTGTTTTATTCCTGTTATTCCACAGCAATTCACCGACAATTAGGATTTTTTATTTATTAAAGAACTGCTCATCATAATTTTTATGTACTTATATTAACATTTAATGTTGTGGAGCATCTTAGTTAGTTAGAAACGAGCTAGTTTTTGTTCTTACTTACGTTATAGCCGCTATAAACAGAGCACTGTAATGCAAAACGTATCGGAACAAGTGTAATCTGACCAATCACAACCCAGAACTCAACAGCGCCGTGGTGTAAACAAATGCTAATGTTCAACATATTACAACATTATAACAGGACTGATCATACAGTATATGTATGTTATTCTGTCATTGACTAATCATTTTAGAAATGAATTCATTTGAAGGACAATGACCTGCTGTGACCAGGAGGATTATTTTTTATCTATTGCACAATTCTGTCATCAGAAAGTTTCTGCGATTGGTGACATGCCAGGATTCTGTAGTTTTTCTTTTGTTTGTTTTGTTTTTTTGGCACGGTGGTTAAGAAAACTGGGGAATTGCTGCTCTTTTGGTGCTGTGTGTGTGTGTGTGTGTGTGTGTGTGTGTGTGTGTGTGTGTGTGTGTGTGTGTGTGTGTTGAAGCCAAGTCCACTTATGTCATGGCTTTGTCCTTGGTGTGTGATGAAAGTTGGATGAAATAAGAGAAGAGCTGCAGGAGTCCGGTAGTGTTAACATCAGCCGTATTTTACGATGAGTGAGACGATAAATTGAGAGTTGTAGCCATAGCAGCAACGTCGTCCTCTGCACTAAGGTGCTTAATCTACACTGGGCTGTATATATATATATATATTATTTATCTATTAAAAAAAAAATTGATAGTAATGATATTTATTATATTTATAATAATTTATGCATCCAAATAAAAATAGCTTTTAACACAAAATTGCAAACCTGACACACATTATGTTCACCATTATAAGTTATAACAACACTGTTACTAGGCAACTAAAGCCCTATCCGGAGGGGGTTAAATTTACCTGGGGTACTGGGGTAATTTCCTTAATTTGCGTCATTTTACAGGCGCTCGTCTGAGGTTTTATTTTTGTCAGGATCGGCCATGTTGGTGTTTGTCTCCTCTAGGAAAATTACAGGCTGAATTACCTTCAGTTTTTCATCAAGCTCAGTGCTCCTCTGATCATTTCAGTGCAGATACATGTCTGTGATCTTCTATGCGGACGTCACGTCGTGCTAATTTCATAATGAGCGCATCAGCGCCCCTTTTCCAGATATTAATCACAGCAAACCATGGATGCTTGTATACTTTTTTGATTATTGTTTTGTTGTATTTTCAAATTGTTGCTGGAACTTCGGTTTGCCCCGAACTGAACTAAGACAGCAGCGTCTCGTCTCCGAACGCCGTGTTGTGAATGGAGCGTGATCATGTGACCACCTGATGCAACCATCCGGGTTCGTGGAAAATAAAACCCACTAGAAACTCACTCCTCCTGTGGTCATTTTATTGCTGTCTCGATGTGAGACTTCTATCACGTAGGAGACGTGTACAAACATTTATTACCGACGTCCCCTTGATGAACTAATCCGATCCGAATAGGGCTTAAGAAATAATCGCGCTAAGCATTAGCTGGAAATGAACGAGGCTCAGATTTAGCTAGTTAACGCATAGCTCGTCATAGTAAGTCATTTATACAGACCGTGTAAAGATGCAGTGACTGAAAATCAGACGGAATCATCCGGAACATCAACATTTACCTCAGGTCTTTTGGTAAATTGCCAAGAAAAGTCTCACAATCGTAAATTACACAGTAACTACACTTAGCATGAACTGCTAACAAACTTACAACCCTGTCTGAAAACGTTGACCTCTGTTGTATCAAAATTTGCCTATTACCCAGAGACAATTAATATCTAACATAGAAACAGACACTCACATACATTAACCAGTTGAAGGACGAAAGTAAGACACCAGGCCCGTGAGTGAGGAGAGGCAAGGGTCCAAGTTTATTGTTGCATGAGATCACACAGTTGAGACATCAGGTGAACATCCGTTCTTACAGTCCACCAGCCCAGTGAATTCTCAATAAGATTACATATTACTCATACTAGGTCTCCCTCGTGTTTATTTCATGTATATTTTATATACAACACCTCTCCTTTGTTGAATATCGCAAATCACGAGCTGTTCATGAGGAAATTTCTTTCTGGTTATGTCTTTATTTCATTTTATTAGTTTATGTGACTAATACCATGCTGTTGCTAATGCCACACATCCTTATTTTAGTTTCCTTTTTGTCTGAAGTCTGAAGTGTTCATTATTCAGACTCCATTCACACGTGATTTCGTAGTGAATTTCAGGGTTTAATAAACACAATAAAGTTTAAACGGCTTAATATTAAAGTGTGAAACTTCCTCATTAAAACACGGAGGGAAATTTCGAGAATTCCAACTGCCCACAGATGACGTCATAACGGCCGTTTCAAAGCAGCGGACCAATCAGCAGCTTTGTTTCAGCTTGCACTCAGTTGAACTGCACGATCACCAGAGTCCTGTAGTGACTCTGTAGTGCTGTGGGTTTTTTTTTTCTTTTTCCCTCCTGCCTTTCATCCACACGTCATTACTTCAGTCATATGGAGCAACTCTTTTCTAATACAACCTTAAGGCTTTTATTAGAGTTCTTTAACATATTTAATTAATTATTTAATTTCTTTCATTCTTTTATCCCTCCGTATTTCCACCTCTGCGCAGTTTATAATATTAGCTCAGGCTCCTGTGAGCTTTTCTGTCCATGCTGCAGTGAGACGTGTTCACCAGCAGGTGGTACTGTTGTATAGTACTGATGTGTCGTGCGCGAACAAGTCGGCTCGTTGAGTCGGCTCTTTTATGAGAACGCTGAGAACCATCTTGCACATATATACGAGCCTCTTTCTTTCTTTTTCTTTGCAGATTGTTCCTTTGTTACGCTTACAGTGTCGCTTGAAAACGTTTCAATACAAACCTGCGTCTTACCTGTTCGTCAGTGTGAACGATGAGTCGTGTATTTGACTCTCAGTTGTGAATATTTCCATCTAAAATGGTCCAAGCCTGAGAGGACATTTTAGGGATTAAAACTCATTATGAGTTGTGTAAGCAGTGCTTCTGATGCTGAGTGTGGTCTCGGTGCTTTTGCTTTTGATTACACAGATGATTAATCTTTTAACAACTTCATATTTATTATTACTGAAAGTGTCAGATCCTCATCCTGGTGCAGAGCACAGACGGGGTTCAGAGAGTTCATAACAAAACAGCTTCAGTCGAGGGATTTGAACTCACAGCCTTCCGGTCATTATGACCACAGAGTGTGTGTAAATATATCATTAGCTTTCTTCATCGCAAACTTCATTTCAGACAGGATTGAAGTGGAATATTGAGTTTATATCATGCATACATAGTCTAAATAACCGCCTGTAAATGAGCCTCTCCTGTGCTGTTCTAGACGTGTGTGTGTGTGTGTGTGTGTGTGTGTGTGTGTGTGTGTGTGTGTGTGTGTGTGTGTGTGAACAGTCTGCTGATTTTTAAGACTGTATTATTCAGACTTTACCTGCAGTATTGATTGTTTGAAGGGAAGCCTGTGGATGATATCTCAAGAGGACACACACACACACACACACACACACACACACACACACACACTTTTTAAAGCAATGTGAAAGATCGTGTTGTTCATCATGATTAAACATTTTCATATTTATATTTACACCTATCAGCCATAGCATTAAAACCACTGACAGGTGAAGTGAATAACGTTGATCATCTCGTTACCGTGGCTATAATAGTAATGGTTATAATGGGAATTGTATTGGTTTTAATGGAAACTGTAATGGTCCCTGTGGGTCTCTACTGGTAATTCTTGCCTTCTATTGGTGGCATGTTATGTCTAGCAGATACCATTAAGAACTGATGAAGGTAATGGTTTTAATGGTT
>NC_030424.2:31326805-31364305 GCF_001660625.3 Ictalurus punctatus
TCTTCCCTCCATCGGGGTTTGAAAACAAGTGGACCCCCACCAAGGTTCCCCTCGTTCCACTAGTTTGCTGTCTCTCTCTCTCTCTCTCCTCGTTCTCACAGGCCTCTTGCTTTCTCATGTGGAAATGTTTTTCGAGTTATAAACGTTAAATCGCTGTTACGCAGCCGAGTCGTTAAATACAGAAAGTTTCTAATAAAGAAAATAGAAATCAGTTCTACACACGGGCACATGAAATGATCCGAGTAGTTTTCATAGTTTTGATGTTTTGTTGTTTGTTTGGATTAGCGTTGGATAAAGTCACTATGAAAGATAATAATAATAATAATAATAATAATAATAATAATAAACAACTTTATTTTATAAAGCGCCTTTAAAGCAGCTTCTCAAAGCGCTGAAAGACTCAGCAGGGGTAAAAGAGGTCAAAGTTCAACTGTGTGTGTGTGCGTGTGTGTGTGTGTGTGTGTGTGTGTGTGTGTGTGTGTGTGTGTGTGTGTGTGTGTGAAAAGAAAAGGAGAGCATGTGTGTGTGTGTGTGTGTGTGTGTGTATTATAGAAAATATTTATGAAGTGTAATCAATGTGTAACTAACGTTTAGAATTATTACTTAAGTCGAATCTAATCATCAGTATTAGTTGAAAAGCATAATCTCTATGTTTAATTGATATTTAGAAACATAATCTAAATCCATACAACTCTGTTTGATCAAATTCTATTCTGACGTGTACAGAGTTAGGTGAATTCTGTGTCTCACTGAACAGTAATAGTTTTCAGCCTGCACCTTTCCGCACAGCAATACACTGACATTAGATGTTTATTATTTATTAAGATGTTTTCAGATAAATACTTGCGCGGTTTTCCTACGAGTCGCCTGAGACGGGGTTTGTCCTCATAAAAGCTCCTCCAAATCATGAACTAAATTAAGAAAAGAGGGTTTTTAGATCTTAAAAAATGAAAACTGCTTGCAGAATATGTGTGTGTGTGTGTGTGTGTGTGTGTGTGTGTGTGTGTGTGTGTGTGTGTGTGCGTGTGTGTGTTGTAGTGTTTTTGAGCAGTGTGTCTGCGGTGTCCAAGTGGAGAGAAGGACTCGGGAAGGACCGAACACTGAGGAATGTGCGCTGACACTTAAAGATTAAGAGTCTTATTTTACAGTGAAGTTTTCAACAGCCTCAGGACAGAGTTTACACTCTTTACTCTTTTTTAGAGAGAATAGAGAGGGAATAGAGAGAGGGAATAAAGAGAGAATAGAGATAATAAAGAGAGAGAATAGAGAGAGAGAATAAAGAGAGAATAGAGAGAGAGAATAGAGAGAGAGAATAGAGAGGGAATAAAGAGAGAATAGAGAGAGGGAATAGAGAGGGAATAAAGAGAGAATAGAGAGAGAGAATAAAGAGAGAATAGAGATAATAAAGAGAGAGAATAGAGAGAGGGAATAGAGAGAGAATAAAGAGAGAATAGAGAGAGAGAATAGAGAGAGAATAGAGAGAGAGAATAGAGAGAGATAATAGAGAGAATAGAGAGAGAATAGAGAGAGGGAATAGAGAGAGAGAATAGAGAGAGATAATAAAGAGAATAGAGAGAGAGAATAGAGAGAGGAAATAGAGAGAAATAATAAATAGAGAATGGAGAGAGAGAATAGAGAGAGAGAATAGAGAGAGGGAATAGAGAGAGGGAATAGAGAGAGAGAATAGAGAGAGGGAATAGAGAGAGATAATAAAGAGAGAGAGGGAATAGAGAGAGGGAATAGAGAGAGATAATAAAGAGAGAGAATAGAGAGAGGGAATAGAGAGAGAGAATAGAGAGAGGGAATAGAGAGAGATAATAAAGAGAGAGAGGGAATAGAGAGAGGGAATAGAGAGAGATAATAAAGAGAGAGAATAGAGAGAGAATAGAGAGAGAGAATAGAGAGAGATAATAAAGAGAGAGAATAGAGAGAGAGAGAGAGAATAGAGAGAGAGAATAGAGAGAAGGAATAGAGAGAGAGAATAAAGAGAGAGAGGGAATAGAGAGAGGGAATAGAGAGAGATAATAAAGAGAGAGAATAGAGAGAGAATAGAGAGAGGGAATAGAGAGAGAGAATAAAGAGAGAGAGGGAATAGAGAGAGGGAATAGAGAGAGATAATAAAGAGAGAGAATAGAGAGAGGGAATAGAGAGAGATAATAAAGAGAGAGAATAGAGAGAGAGAATAGAGAGAGAGAATAGAGAGAGGGAATAGAGAGAGGGAATAAAGAGAGAGAGTGATAGCGAGGGAGCGAGTGTTTATAGCTGCTATAACGTAAGTGAGAACAGGAACTCACTCGCTTCATGAATATTAAATGTAACTATAAACGGATAAAAAGTATGATGTGTTGTTCATTAATAAATAAAAAAAGTAATTGTGGGTAAATGGCTGTGGTGTAAGAGGAATAAACCACCGGGGGTCGTTCTGTTAGAGGAAAATAATCCGACAAAAACGGGTAGAAAGAGGCAGAAGAGAGAGAAAGAGAGAAAATAGAAACTGACAGGAAGGAATGTGGAAATGAAAGAAGCGCGGAGTTATGAGAGGATTTCAGAACAGGAATACAAAAAGTTAAAGCCTCAGGAAGAACCCGAAGGATTTTGGAATAAAAGAGAAAATAACAAAGAAATGAAAAGTTGAACGAAAGAAGCAAACATGTTTACATTATGCAAATGACCTTTGCTTGGAAGTCTCATTACAGCTGAAGCCGTCTTTATAACAACCTGATTCTGGTCATACTCAAGTCTTCTCTCTCTCTCTCTCTCTCTCTCTCTCTCTCTCTCTCTCTCTCTGTGGGTGCTAATCTTCCTCTGCAAGCTCTTGACGTGCACGTCGCGGCGTGGCCGTCTCTCTCCGTCTCTCTCCGTCTCTCGGCTCGTCTTTTCGAGATGCGAACGCAATCAAGCGGGCGTCCAGCACCGTCCTCGAGGATGATTACGGCGACCTCGCCGGCCGCTAATGACGGGGGACAGAATAATTGTGAATGAGATGCGAGCGGAGGCTGAACCGCGTTATTGAAATTTCAACCCCGGCGATCTGCGAGTTTCGGAGAGCATCTATGATGACTCGCGTCTCATCAACACGCTCGCTTTCCTTTTAGACGGATTTAAAGCGCTCCCACAGAGTTCCACTCCCGAGAACCGACGGAGAGAACGCGTGAGATTCAGACAGGTCTGAGTTTCACGGGAGGATTTTCCATCCACACTGGAACTGTTAGCCAGATGGAAAAGTAGCTAGCTAGCATTGCGCTTCCTAGCTAGCTACCTCTCATATACGCTCGTACGGAAGACTCGCTAATCCTGAAGAGCGATAACGCACAGGATACTGCGTAGAATAACACACAAAACACAGTATAGTTTCACAGGGAAAGAAGAAAAGAAAGAAAGACAGTGTATCTGAATTTTTTAATAGTTTTTTCCCCGTCTCTTGCGGCAGGAAAAGTGCCGCGCTTTTCAGTCCCTCCGGGATTTCGCGATGGGAGAAATCGACGCTAAATCAAGCAGACACCGCAATATTCGGAGGAGTTTGCAATTTTTCAAAATCATTCTTCAAAAGCGACGTCATCACGACGCTCGTTCAGCTAAACGCTCTCATTTACCAACAAACGTCACCGCGAAAGGCCGCGCAAAACAAGCCGTTTTCCAACGTTACGCTAGCGTTGGCTAAGTGGAAAACACCCTGATTATATTATATCTCACATAACCGAACTCGAAACATGCTCCATGTTCCCGTGACGCCTCGTCAGCGCGTCTTTCTATCGAGAAAGTCAAAACATCAAGAGATCACCCCTAACGTGAGATGCAAGGGGGCGGGGCTTGCAGGGAGAGTATAAAAAAACAGCTACAGAACTGTCAATCATTCCAGATTCATATGTCAGCTGGCTCGTCTGATGTTTCTATTGGGGAAAATAAAGAAGATTCTTTCGGTGTATTTTCCGCATGATGATGATGTTGAAATGCAGTGTGTCTACACAAGTGGGCGTGGCCTCCGTTTTCGCTATCGCTATCGCCATTCGGTGACATTTTGCGAGTTTCTGGAACATGTTCGAGGTCCAGATTTTTTTCCCGTCCAAAGTCATACGGTACACGGTGAGCTTCGTGACTATTCCAGTCTCCATAGCGATGAATTCTGCGTTGGAGTCGTTCTCCTCGTGAAGCGGACGGTCGGTGAGCCATCACCGTCGCATCACATCTCTGCTTCCTGTCCTTGATGAAACTCTCTCATGCCATCCTGCCTGAAGAAAAAAACCCACAATATGTGTGTAATCTCCAGGTTTAAAATTTCTGTGTGTTTGTGCAATTCAGTCCTTTCAGCTTTTCCAAGGTCACTTCCAACACCTCGGTGTTTTCGCAGATGAACGAATGTTTTCAAATCGGTGGCGAATTTCGTGGCACTGCAGCCCGACGAGGACAATACGCATACAACGTACAAGGTCTTCGCAGTCCATCAGTAAAAAAAAAAAACCCCAAAAACAACAAAAATAAAATAAAAAAACAACCTTTAAAAATTTATTCCAAATCACAGAAGAAAAGCAAAATACAATTTGAAAGTTATAACTGCTTTCTGGAACAGCTCGCTATATTCATTATTCGTATTTTCACATAAGGTGAGTGTGCCCTCTAGGAGGCGCTGTCGTGTGAAATGCACCAGGAGTTACTGAATTAGACAGTCCTAGGGCCATACGTCTAAGACCCTATGTTTTTGTGACAGCGCCACCTGCTGAACTGGAGAACCACAGTCCTCGGACCGCATTTCTAGGACCTGAGTTTTGGAGGACCACCAAATTCCAATTCCACCAAATACTAACTATTGATAGTTTTAAAGGTTTATTACATCCAAATACTACTTTCATTCTTGCAGTGCAACTTGCTTGCTAAGTGCTGCATGTTCAGCAGTTCGTGTGACTAATTAGCATAATAAACTCATCAGGTAAAATAAAGGAATCGAATGCTCCGGCCTTTTCGTCTCAACCACATATTTTACAGTACAGAGGCGATTGAATAGAGTTAGTGAAATTGAATAGAGCGAGATGCAAGAAATCCGAATAGAAATCTGAGCGGTTGAAATGGATCTTTAAAGGGTTTGTACTTTGCTCAACGCGTGTTTTCTTTGATTCCATGTTGAAAATGATTTTGTAAGTGGAATTTTCTGAAAAGGCCACATGGCACAGCAGCCATGGAGTGATCCATGGCTAAGGAGCTAATTAAAGAGGCTAAAGCTAATATTTGTGTGTTAATGGAATAGTCCACCTCCCCCATTTTGTCACAAAATGGACCAACCGAACAATTCAATTAGAAATTCTTGTCAGAAATGATCAGCGTAATTCTGGCTCTAATTGACCATATTATCACAACCCTGGCAGATTTGATAGCTTTCCAATTAGTTTTAATGCGATTTTTATGTTGAATATACGGGAGATACATGGAATTTATGGAATAAACAGATAACGTTTTAATGTTTCTCTAAATTCATCTCGCAGACATGCTGAAAAAGAGTGCACTGATAGAGGGAGGAGAAACGAGAGCCATTTACTGTCAGATTAACACTGGCTTTAAAACGACAGCAAGACTAAGGCAACAAGACGTGAAAATGTCTCCCAGAGGTATTTATGAGAACTGGACCGTCTCAGAGGGGTATTTGGGGAAACTGGATCTTCTCAGAGGGGTATTTAGGGAAATTGGACCATGTTACAGGGGTATTTAGGGGAACAGGACTGTCTCAGAGGGGTATTTAGGGAAACAGGACTGTGTTACAGGCTATTTATGGAAACTGGATCTTCTCAGAGGGGTATTTAGGGAAACAGGACTGTCTCAGAGGGGTATTTAGGGAAACAGGACTGTCTCAGAGGGGTATTTAGGGAAACAGGACTGTCTCAGAGGGGTATTTATGGAAACTGGATCTTCTCAGAGGGATATTTATAGAAATTGGACTGTCTCAGAGGGGTATTTATAGAAATTGGACCGTGTTACAGGGGTATTTAGGGGAACAGGACTGTCTCAGAGGGGTATTTAGGGAAATTGGACCGTGTTACAGGGGTATTTATGGAAACTGGATCTTCTCAGAGGGGTATTTATGGAAACTGGACCATATCAGAGGGGTATTTAGGGGAAGTGGACTGTTTTACAGGGGTATTTATGGAAACTGGATCTTCTCAGAGGGGTATTTAGGGAAATTGGACTGTCTCAGAGGGGTATTTATGGAAACTGGACCACCTCAGAGGGATATTTATAGAAATTGGACTGTCTCAGAGGGGTATTTATAGAAATTGGACTGTCTCAGAAGGGTATTTATGGGAAGTGGACTGTCTCAGAGGGGTATTTATAGAAATTGGACTGTCTCAGAGGGGTATTTATGGGAAGTGGACTGTTTCTGAGGGTTTTTTATTGAGAACCGGACAGTCTGTAAGGAGTATTCAGGGAAATAGAGCTGGTTATAAGGGGGTATTTTGGGAAATAGAACTGTCTCTCAGGGGTATTTAGAGGAATAGGATATGGAGTATGGAGTATTTGGGACAATAGAACCTTTTTCCAGAGGAACTTTAGGGTAATGAGACTGTCTCTGAGGGTATTTAGTGGAACAGGATGGTCTCAGGGGCATTTCGTGGAATAAGACCATGTTTGAGCCGTATTTAGGAGCATAAGTGTGTTGCTCGGTTATTACAGTCAGCCGTGTTTCCTCATTATGAGCTGTTAAATGTGTATTACTCGTTATAAACGAGTAAAGACAAACTTTAAAAAATTCACTGAAACCCATCTGTCGTTAGCGTCATTGTTTTAGCCGCTTACGCTATGTGTCAAAGCTTTAATGAATTCCTGAGGATTTTGAGTCACGTGTAGCTTCTGAGTTCAGCCTTGCTAAAATATATAAATAAATAAATATATCTTGCCATCAGAGCGATAATAAAACCACAATTACAAACCTTTTCAAGACGGTGAGCGCTTGACGTTTTTCATTTAACAAACCGTAACATGAGGCAATGCAAGAAAAATATTCCAAGCATGTTTCAGAAAATGAAAAAGCATCCGTACGGTGAGAAAGGGCTGAAACATTCAACGCACTGACTTGTTGACTTTAAAAAAGAATAATGACGGTGATATCTGATTTCTGACAGAATGTCGCCTTGAGTTGTTGGCGTCTCTGGAGCTTTGTTCCACTGCAGAACACACAGTTAACACCAAGACTGGAAATTACACTGAAATGCTCGCGATGTCCCCCTTAGTGGAAATGCAGTTGATCGATTAAGACATGGTCAGCGTTGTGTCATTGGTCCGTTATCTAATGTGTGCACCTGTCCTGAGTTCACCTGGCGAGTAATTTGTCTTTATATTCCCTCATGTTCCTTTCATTCCTGAGCTTTAGTTTCTCCCTCAGTTCAGCGAGACCCAAGAGACTCTGACAAGTGCCAAAAACATAGGGTGTGTCTCAATCGGCTCTCTAGATCCCTACCTCATGAATCAGTGTAGTGACCGAACATCAAATAAAGTTAAAAATCGCTAACGTGAGTAATCATGAGAGGGCTTCGATAACAAGCTTACAGTCCGTCCGCCATTTTGTTTCGAGCTGAGAGGCTTCAGAAAGCGTGACGTCACTTCCAGTAAGGGAACATACCGAGCATCGATGCGGCCTGGTTTTTATGCAGTGCATCGTGGGATTTTTTTTAACGAGCGGACGTTCCAGTGCACTGGAAGGATTTCGCGATTGAAACAGCCCTTAAAATGGCCGCCTCCCTGATCAGTGCCCTGACTACTGAACTGAGGCGCCGATCGAGACGCACCCACAGTCTGACAAAATAACATCAGTGCTTTCCTAGTCATGGAAGCGAATGGCCTACACGTGTTTCCTCAGTCTGCTTTGTGGAGTCGCTCAGCGTCTCAAACAGACTTCCTGATGTGTTTTCAGAGTCTGCTATCTATAAACATGGACAACAGGACAACGTCACAAAGAGAAAAACAGACTGCCGTAAAATCGTAAAATCGTGAAGGTGGTGTTGCATGCTAGAAGTGACTAGGGTGATTTCATTTCATTTCCTGACATGGTCCGAGTTACAGAGGAAAACACAGCCTATAGCCAGCTAGCCATGTTTAGCTCGCTAGTTAACAAGCTTCTTTTTTTTTTTAACTTTAACTCTTGACAACACCAACTCATGGATAAATGACCTCCCTCACATCTGCTATGCTAATTACAGTATTCAAGTACACACACACACACACACATACACACACACACACACACAATAAATAATTTTTCATGTAGACAAAAAGTGCTGAGTCATCCAGGGTTAACTTTACTGTTAAATTTATATCTATGCATTTGACGGCAAAAGAACATAAATAAAGCATAACAAGGATAGAGATTGTACACACACACTCACACACACACTCTTCATCCGAGAGCACTCAACCCTCCCTCAGTCGCTTGGCATTACACACACACACACACACACACACAGAAAGACAGTGATTGCGGGTGACGGAGAGACTCTCGAGGAGGACTGAAGAGGAGTTGAAAAGCTTCTACACTCTTTTATAGCCTCGTCTCACACACTCGGTGTAAAACTATTCTCAAGCTGTGAGTCAGATGAGATTTTACTCTCGATCAATAAATAAATGTTCGCCGACGTAGAAAGAGCTGACACACTGAGATAAATAACATCGTCTGTGAGCAGTACTAATCAGATCCTTTAGCTGTACATTGTTTAGACGTGTAGAATATAGAATAGTGTACGCAATGTAGTATAGTAGAAAGCCATAATGCATCAGTATTCTAACTGTAGTATAGTACATACAGTATTGATATAATATCAGTATAGCTCAGGCCATAACATTAATATAGCCATCGTATTAGTTTAATTTTCTCAGTATAATGTATACTATAGCATTAATATAGCAATAATATATCAGTAGAGTATCAATACTGTAATTTCTGAGAAATATATACTGCAACATTAGTCTAGTATCACTATAGCACAGTACTGTAGCTGTAGTCTGTACTATAATTATATGTAACTGTTAAGTACAACCCCCAATTCCAAAAAAGTTGGGACGCCATGTGAAATGTAAGTAAAAACAGGACGCAATGATTCGCAAATCTCATAAACCCGTGTGTTATTGACAAGAGAACGTATGAAACATATCAGACGTTTAAACTGAGGAAATGTACCGTTTTAGGGTGGGAAATAAGGTCGTTTTGCATTTGATGGCCGCAACACGATTCAAAAAAGTTGGGACGGGGCAAGAAAAGGCTGGAAATGTAAGCGTTAGGAAAAAGAAACAGCCGGACGTTAATTAGTCTTTCAGAAGTAAAGATGGGCGGAGCTTCACCTTTTTACAAGATGTTAATCACATAATACATCTGATCGTTAGTCAAAACATATACTTACAAAGCCAAAGGCGCTCAGTGCCGTGACTCTTAGAAGAGCCTTTGGGGTGAAGTTATCTCCTGGTGATGCAGGCAGAAGAGAGAAATAGAAGAAACGTTATTTTTCCTCAGTGATTATTGACGAATGATTATATGTATGTATTATAAACACGATAAATCACAGATCTATAGGATGACTGCTAGATCGATCACTTACGCAATCAGACGACAGTCGACACTGAAATAAATAGAGAAGAGAATATATAGCCTACAATAACATGTACAAATGAAGTCGTATGAAATTAAAAGATAGCAAATATAAGAAGATGACAAATAAGACGCCATAATAAGGACTGCATTTTAATTCTTGAATTAATTCATTTTATCACCACACTCGTGCTGTTATTACACTCGCATTAAAAAAATAACACATTAAATAAAATTATTGCCTGTTAGCCTGGTGAAAAATTGTGGGAACGCACTTGTGGATTTTTTCCCCCTGTTATTGGAGAAAATACTAATATACAAATTACTCTGATCTCCAACAAAGAACTAATTTTACATCCTTCCATCCACATGGTTTTTTATTTAACTTTTAAACATCCAGCGTGTGTATAGCGCTTATATATATATATATATATACAATTTATTCATTTTAAAATGAGAGAAATGAGGATGCTGATTCATGATTTTCGTCTGCAGAACGAGATGAATAAAACTATAAAATATTGTCATATGACATTTTAATAGGTCTAAAACAATATGCATACAGCCCTATGAGTAATACAAGTTGTGTGCACAATGAACAGAAGTGCAGTCATGAACTGAATTATAAGGCAATGATTACAACTTAATTGTGTGTATAGTGCTTGGTATATAAACCCATCCACACACTGACTGTAGAGACGCAGCACATACACACTCCATTACATCCGTCTTCTTCTTTTACACTCGCGCTACTGCTTTTTCCCTAAACAGTAAAGTACTGCAACTTCACATATACTGTAAGTTACTGTAAACTTCATATAAAATACCCATAATGCAGTGTATATTACAGTAGCTAACCGTAAATAATGTATATGGTATTTCGCAGGGTTTTTTTTTTTACAGTCTGTACTGATAAGCTGTGATAATGTCTCAGACGGTTATTATACTGAGGATTTATCATAAAGTTTGGGTTCTGTTTGTAAACGTCGCGCATCTTCGTTTCCAATATTCCATATTACTGCTCCGTTTGGTAAAAAGCTCCTGGTGGATCAGTTATTCTGAAGCTGAAATACTCAGTGGAAGCGTTTCGTTTCGTTCCATTAGCGTGATTGATGGCGCGCTGTTTGACGCCAGACCCGAGAGGAAGGATGCGGGAAGGATTTTAGCCAAATTGTCTGTGTTAATATAATGGTTTTTCCTCCTGTCGAGTCTCAGTGCCGATACTGTATACCACGAGGACCTGTCTTTGAGTTCATGCAGACGTTATGATGTCACAGTTATTATTTACATATACATTTACATTTTACGGCATTTGGTCGACACCCTTGTCCAGAGCGACTTGCATTTTTCTCATTTATACAGCTGGGAGGTTGAGGGTTAAGGGCCTCGCTCAAGGGCCCAACAGTGGAAGTTAAGTGGTGCTGGGATTTGACCTCATGACCTTCTGATCAGTAGTCCAACAGCTTATGTAACAGAGTTACGTAAACAACTCTGATTTACATAAAAATGATATAATTCTATTCTAGAATTACATTATCACTATTCTAACAGTGTCTGTAATAATACAGCGCCCTCCGTTAATATTGGCACCTGTGGTAAATATGAGCAAAGAAGGCTGTGAAAAATTGTGATCCTGAAAATATTCAGAGAAATACTCTGCTCTCGTGGATATCAAACAACTGCACACACAACACAGGTTTATCAAGAAAAATCTTTGTTTGATATCCATGAGAGCAGAGTATTTTTGTGAATGTTTTGAACAAAAGATCAAAAGGTTAAACAATAAAGACAGTTTTTCACAGCCGTCTTTGCTCATGTTTACCGAGGGTGCCAATATTAATGGAGGGCACTGTATGTTGCATTTTTTAGTACTTAAAATTTTAGAAAAACTACATGCAATGATATTTTGACGGTATATTATGATTTGGTCTGGTTTTGTCCCTGCATCACACACCTGTTGAAGCAATGACTCAGTGTGATCACACACACACACACATGCACACAAACACACACACACACAGACATACGCGCACACGCACACGCACGCACACACACAGAGGCACATGCACACACACATATGCACACACACACACACACACACACACACATGCACACACACATGCACACACACACTCCGTGTCTGTGTGTCTGTGCTAGAGGTCATTGTGAGCAGGATCTCAGACTCTTTTGTTGTTCAGGATGAAAAGCTCCAAGCAGCTGGATGACTTCTTAACCCTACCCCAGTCCTAAGCCCCCCCCCCCCCCCCCCCCCCCCCCCCCACACACACACACATTTCTCTTGTCTCTTTTCATCATTTTTCCCCCCAATTTGGGAGGAGTGGTGTTTTAGGAGATTGAATCAGATCAGAGAGACGGGACAGAGGGAGAAAAAGAAACATTTCAAACTGACAGTAAGACTCTGAGACACACAAAAACACTGTAACACACAACACTGTAACACAAAAACACTGTAACACACAACACTGTAACACACAACACTGTAACACAAAAACACTGTAACACACAACACTGTAACACACAACACTGTAACACAAAAACACTGTAACACAAAAACACTGTAACACACAACACTGTAACACAAAACCCTGTAACACAAAAACACTGTAACACAACACTGTAACACAAAAACACTGTAACACACAACACTGTAACACACAACACTGTAACACAAAAACACTGTAACACACAACACTGTAACACACAACACTGTAACACAAAAACACTGTAACACAAAAACACTGTAACACACAACACTGTAACACAAAACCCTGTAACACAAAAACACTGTAACACAACACTGTAACACAAAAACACTGTAACACACAACACTGTAACACACAACACTGTAACACAAAAACACTGTAACACACAACACTGTAACACACAACACTGTAACACACAACACTGTAACACAAAAACACTGTAACACACAACACTGTAACACAAAAACACTGTAACACAAAAACACTGTAACACAAAAACACTGTAACAAAAAAACTCTTACACATTGAAATGCTGAGACACTGAAACACCAAAAAACTGAAACATGTAAACATTGACTGTTGAAACACTGACACGCTGAAAAACTGAAAGCGTGAAACCCTGACACACTAATACACTAAACTATACTGAAACACTGACAACTACAATTATAAAACACTGACACTGACACACTGAAATACTGACACACTGAAATACTGACACACTGAAATACTGACACACTGAAATACTGACACACCTGACACACTGAAATACTGACACACCGAAATACTTAAACACTGAAACACTGAAACACTGAAATACTGATACACTGAAATACTGATACTCTGAAATACTGACACACTGAAATACTGACACACTGAAATACTGACACACTGAAATACTGATACACTGAAATACTGACACACTGAAATACTGACACACTGAAATACTGACACACTGAAATACTGAAATACTGATACACTGAAATACTGATACTCTGAAATACTGAAATACTGACACACTGAAATACTGAAATACTGATACACTGAAATACTGATACACTGAAATACTGATACTCTGAAATACTGAAATACTGACACACTGAAATACTGAAATACTGATACACTGAAATACTGATACACTGAAATACTGATACTCTGAAATACTGAAATACTGACACACTGAAATACTGAAATACTGATACACTGAAATACTGATACACTGAAATACTGATACTCTGAAATACTGAAATACTGATACACTGAAATACTGATACTCTGAAATACTGATACTCTGAAATACTGAAATACTGACACACTGAAATACTGAAATACTGATACACTGAAATACTGATACACTGAAATACTGATACTCTGAAATACTGAAATACTGACACACTGAAATACTGAAATACTGATACTCTGAAATACTGACACACTGAAACACTGACACACTGAAACACTGAAACACTGAAATACTGACACACTGAAACACTGACACACTGAAACACTGACACACTGAAATACTGATACACTGAAATACTGATACTCTGAAATACTGACACACTGAAATACTGACACACTGAAATACTGACACACTGAAATACTGATACACTGAAATACTGATACTCTGAAATACTGAAATACTGATACTCTGAAATACTGAAACACTGAAATACTGACACACTGAAATACTGATACACTGAAACACTGAAACACTGAAACACTGAAATACTGATACACTGAAACACTGAAAGACTGATACACTGATACACTGAAACACTGAAACACTGAAATACTGATACACTGAAACACTGAAATACTGATACACTGAAATACTGAAACACTGAAATACTGATACTCTGAAATACTGACACACTGAAATACTGACACACTGAAATACTGACACACTGAAATACTGAAACACTGAAACACTGACACACTGAAATACTGACACACTGAAATACTGACACACTGAAATACTGACACACTGAAACACTGACACACCTGATACACTGAAATACTGACACACTGAAATACTTAAACACTGAAACACTGAAACACTGAAATACTGATACACTGAAATACTGATACTCTGAAATACTGACACACTGAAATACTGACACACTGAAATACTGACACACTGAAATACTGATACACTGAAATACTGACACACTGAAATACTGACACACTGAAATACTGACACACTGAAATACTGAAATACTGATACACTGAAATACTGATACTCTGAAATACTGATACTCTGAAATACTGAAATACTGACACACTGAAATACTGAAATACTGATACACTGAAATACTGATACACTGAAATACTGATACTCTGAAATACTGAAATACTGACACACTGAAATACTGAAATACTGATACTCTGAAATACTGACACACTGAAACACTGACACACTGAAACACTGAAACACTGAAATACTGACACACTGAAACACTGACACACTGAAATACTGACACACTGAAACACTGACACACTGAAACACTGACACACTGAAATACTGACACACTGAAATACTGACACACTGAAATACTGAAACACTGAAACACTGACACACTGAAATACTGACACACTGAAATACTGACACACTGAAATACTGACACACTGAAACACTGACACACCTGATACACTGAAATACTGACACACCGAAATACTTAAACACTGATACACTGAAATACTGACACACTGAAATACTGATACACTGATACAGTGAAATACTGACACACTGAAATACTGACACACTGCCTCACAAAAACAAGAAACATTGAAAAGGTGAAACATTGACACAGAAATGTAATGACAGACAGCATTTGTGTATAATAACACACTGCCAGCGCACATCTACTCTACACTGTATATACAGTATGACCTGTCAGAGACATTGTTTCAGATACGTAATCTCTGCTTACCGCCAACACCAGAGTTTCAGAGGAAACCGTTTCAGAGGCAGTCAGTTTCAGAGGAAACCGTTTCAGAGGAAACCGTTTCAGAGGAAACCGTTTCAGAGGAAACCGTTTCAGAGGCAGTCAGTTTCAGAGGAAACAGTTTCAGAGGCAGTCAGTTTCAGAGGAAACCGTTTCAGAGGAAACAGTTTCAGAGGCAGTTTCCTGTTTGATCAAAGACTCTTTAATCAGAGGTGAGCACAATTGTGTTATTTTTCACCTTCAAAAGTTAAAACGTTAAAAATAAGAAAAACGTGCGTCAACACGTGTCCTGGTGTACACCCTGACACACACAACACGAAACGATGATACTGTGTGATCAGCCAGTGTGTTTCTGATCAAGTGCTCACTAAATGAACGAATGAATGAATTCTATATTATTTCTAGAATGTAATAATGTAACACACCCGTATTCTGGCTTCTTTTATAAACAAAAAGAAATCAGTGTTTAAGTAGATTATTTAATTTCGACAAACATCTAAGACAACCTACATTCTCACCACGATGCTACCACCAGCATGCTTCTTCACAGCAGGGCCGGTGTTATAGATATGGGATAGAATAAACTTCCTGCGTTCTGTGTAATTTACTCACTGTAAGAGTTCTGATCGTTTTGAAACCAGTGTTTATTGGGGTTTTTAAATTCTATTTGACGAAACCTACACAATGTAAAATTTATACATGAACTCTGGAGGATGTTGTATTTACAGACTGCCAGTAAAATGGATGAGCATTTTTGGCAGAAGTCAAGCAGCGTGCTTTCTCAAAAGCTTTTCTCAATTAGAAGACGGATATAATAGGAACAGCAGAAGCGAGAAATGTTTGTAGCGTTAATATATAAAAAACGATTCAGCTCGAATTGGAAAATTCATCAGATGTTGATCTGAATGATTAGACTCTTGAAGCCATGCCATCTGTTTATATTACAGTAGATCTTATAGTAGATTCTTGATCTATAATAAATATACAGATTTAGACCTTTCAGTTGATTTATTTTGCTGTTCATGCTGACTGACGTCTAATGTGTCTAATCAGTTTTCAGATTGTGTTAATATTACTATAAAATTCGTTTATTCGTTAATGAACGCGCTGTCAGCTCAAACAACATAATCAACATTTAAATCAAAATCAGAGTCACCTGGAGCTCGCACTAGCGGTTAGCTGAGTAGCATCATCCAAAACAGCTTTACACACTAGTATATCTTGCAGTTTTATCTTTGTAATTTGTAAATATTGTAAATTCATTGTAGGTGTAAAGTTCTAGTGGATTATTTGCATTCATTTCTGAAATTAGTTGTTTATAGAACTAGCTAACTGTCACGTCCTTCTTCAGCTAGCAGCTTAGCTGCTTTTTTGGGACAAAATGGCCAACACTGCAAATGCTGACCTGATTTTAGAAGAGACTTTTGATGCTCATACTTATGAAGAGAGACTGAAAATTAAACTAAAAGGCAGGATTTTAATTTAAAATGTCCTTTTCGCTGTTTTAGTGTATTCAGTACACATAAAACATCACAGACAGCTGAACTCCCCCTACTGTAAAAACCACCAGATTTACACTCAAGTCTCACAAGCAGCTTAAATCCTCTATAGCGAAGACAAACAACGTCCTCATCACCAGAGCTACACTCATCTTTATTTTGTCTGCATTGCCGAGAATAACAAATCTAATCTGGAGAGCAAGCTAGGCTAGCTAGTTAGCTAGCTGCTCTTTGCTAGGATTGGTAAGAGTGTTTACAGTGTGAGTGTCGCATGAATATAATATTTTATTATCAGCTAGCGTGATTATGATGCCAAAGCCACTGATGGACAGGATTAGAGGGGTGCCAAAACATTGTGCAGCGCAACAGGTGGAATAGTGTCAGTAACTGTGGCATTATAAAGTGACCTGTGTAGCTGATAAAATCCTAATGAAGGCGTCAATGTGAGTTTAAATACAGAGGATAGAGTCCAAATGTGATGAAGACATAAATGCGTGTAATTTCTTTTTTTATTACATTTTTTAAATGTTATTTGAACTGTAATGTAACAGAATTCAGAAATTCAGACGAGTCTTAATATTCTTCTGTGTTAGCAGTGGTTTTCACCTCACCACTCTTCCATGGAGCCGTGTTCCCCCAGTGTCTTTCTGATAGTGGAGTCATGAACAGTGACCTTTATTGATGTAAGAGAGGCCTGTAGTTCCTTTGATGTTGTCCTTGGCTCTTTGTGACTTCCTGGATGAGTCGTCGCTGTGCTCTTGGAGGAAGTTCGGAAGGTCGGACACTTCTGGGAAGGTTCAGTACCGTGCTGAGTTTCTCCATTTGGAGATAACGGCTCTCGCTGTGGTTCTTTGGAGTCCCAGAGTCTTTGAAATAGCTTTGTAACCCTTCCCAGACTGATGTACTTCAATCACCTTCTTCCTCATCATTTCTGGAATCTCTTTCAGCTTTGGCGTAGTGTGTTACTGGGTAAGATCTTTTAACCAACTTCCTGCTGCTGAAAAAGTTCTATGTAAGTGTAGATGTGAGTGAACAGGGTTCGCAGTAATCAGGCCTGGTTACGTCGAGTCCAGCTGAACCCCGTTATCAATGCACTTTCATAGATTTGGGGAATTAGTAACTACAGGGGCAAATACTTTCTCACACAAGCCCAGTTAGTATTGGATCATTTTTTGCTTCAATAAATAACATTATCACGTATTGTGTGTTTACTCAGACTGCCTTTGTCTGACCTTAGAATCTGTTTTAATTTCTAAAACAATTTGGTATGAGATATACACACAAACAGAAGAAATCAGGATGGGGGCACATACTTTTTCACAGCACTGTACATATTCCTGTACTCTTAGAGACAAAGGGTTCCTCGTGGCATGGTTCTACGTAGAACCCCTTTCCGTGTTGTAGGGTTTCACACAGAGCTTTCAAAAATGATCAATAAAACTGGATAAAAACCTTTAATGGTGCTTTAAGTTTTATTTCCTGAACGTTTTCGAGATTAGAGAACAGAGCCAGGAGAACCCCGCGTACACACTGACACGCTGCGAGTTCACCGCGAGGCGGAGAAATGTGAAGAACCGGGACGAAACCCACACAAGAGGAGAACACACACAGATCAGGATCAAACCGGAATCAGCTGCACATTATTATTATTATTATTATTATTATTATTATTATTATTACACTCTTAAAAAATGGAGCCCTTAAAGGATCTGTGTAGAACCCTAGAACAAAGGGTTTTCCTGTCAGAAAGGGTTCTAAGCAGGACAGCAGGTTGTGAAGGATGTTCTAAGATGATGTTCAGCAGTACAGTGCTGGTTGTTAAAAAAACACTCAGGAGCTAAATACTTCATAAATGATAACGTTAACAGAAATCATCACTGATTATTGATTACTGATCAGAATTCTTGTATGAGGTTATTGATTATGGTTTGGGGGTTTTTTTGGCGTTCCTGTTCGGATGATAGACCGCCGTCACTCGTTGACGATCTGTCCTGGGATCCCGCCGCACTCCATCATGGCGGTGGAGGTGAAGGGAGTGATGGTGTCCAGCGAGATCTCTGCGTCGCATTCGCACCGGCCCACGCTGGGCAGCAGCATGTGCGTGTGATCGCGAAACACTCCGCCCACTCCGACACAGGAAGAGGAGGAGCTGAGAGAGGAAGTCTTATGAGCCCGCAGTACACGCTCTTCCTCTTTGGGCGGAACCAGAGGAGGAGCTTCTTTCTGCAGCGTGGTGTCGTGGTGATAAGACACGAGCTCGTTGCTGAAGTTCACAGCCTCGACGGTCGTGCTGGGGAACAGTTTGTGGCAGCCCAGGATGGAGGAGAAAGCTTTGCGGAAGTCAGCGTTAAAGGCGTAAATGACGGGGTTCAGCGAGGAATTAGCCCAGCCGAACCAGACGAAGACGGCGAAGGTGGTGTCGCTGACGCACTGGCAGAACGGCACCACGCAGTTCAGCACGAAGAACGGCAGCCAGCAGCACACGAACACGCCCATGATGACGGACAGCGTCTTCAGGACCTTCGTTTCTTTTTTGAACGCCGTCTTCAGCGAGTTTGAATTGTCTCCGCTGCAGTCGTGTCCCGCTGCTCTTTCCAGCGAGGAAATCCGTCTAATTTGCGTCTGCGCAATGCGGAAAATCCGCGTATACGTCGCGATCATGATCACCACCGGGATGTAGAAGCTAATCAGCGAGGACGAGATAGCATACGTGCGGTTCAGGTTAGCTTTACAGTTGTCGTTGCTAACGTTTCCGGTGAAGTTGAACTCTCTGAGAACGCCGGCGTCGTCGTCCTCGTCTGCCTCGTGCCAGTTGAGCTGCACGGGGATGAAGGAGATGAGGACGGACAGCGTCCAGGCCACGCCGATCATCACGAAGGCCACGCGCTGCGTCATCTTGCGCTCATAACGGAACGGGCTGGCGATGGCCCAGTATCGATCTACGCTGATGATGCACAAGTTCAAGATGGACGCCGTCGAGCACATGATGTCGAACGCCACCCAGATGGCGCAGAACACACGCCCGAAGAGCCACGCCCCCGCCACGGCCGACATCGCCTCCCAAGGCATCACGAGCACGGCCACGAACAGGTCCGACACGGCCAGCGAGATCACGAAGAAGTTGGTGACTTTGGATCGCAGGTGGCGGAACTTCACCACGGCGGCGCACACCAGCGTGTTCCCCAGCAGCGTCCACACGATCAGCAGAAACAGGACGAATCCGAGCAGCACCCTCGCGCTCCGCCCACGCTCCGCCCCGTCTTCGTCGTCATCCTCGTCCGCCCACACCACCACCGTGTCGTTCGTCAAGTTTCTCATCTGTGCAAATGAAACGGAAAATGAAAAGGAAAAAAGCGGTTCTCCGGGTCCTCTGTTCCTCCGGGTTCTCCTTCCGCTGTGAGAACTTACACTCTCTCCATCGGGGCGTTATTTTAATCAAAGATCATTTACACTTTATTCTCGATTCACATTTAAGGGTCCATCAGTGTGGAGTCCGGGACTCGAACTCACGACCTTCTCCGGTACAAAACTTCTCCATTTGAAGATAAACAAACACAAAAAGAGTTAAAGAGACGAAACGTCCATCAGCAGTCCGCGCGCTTCCACTTCATCCGCTTCTTCATTCAGATAACGTCGCTCTCAGATCTCTCCAGCAAGATGTCCTGGGGTTCGGTTCGGTTTAGTATTTTATGAAGATCCAAACGTATCATTTCTTAAACTTCCCTCCTGTATGTATGACTCTTCGACACGAAAAAGAAGAAGAAGAAGAAGAAAATCTGCACCACCTTAATCCTCCATGTCTTCCTCATCCTTTAGGAAACTCCTGCCTCGTGCACTGCGCATCACTTTCTCCTTATTTCTCTTCACTGGCTTGCAAAAATTCCTCGTCTGTCGGAAATAAATCCCAGAAAAATACCCATCAAACCTGCGCGTTTCAGCAGGTGTGTAAGATTTCCGCTCCGTCCGCGCGCGCTTCTGCGCCCGGTCCTCCCCGCTGTGCGCGCTCCACTAGACTATTTTTATTTATTTATTTCCCTTGTTTTTTTTCCTTTAACTCAAACCGCGTAGATTTCAGATCCCGAAGCTTTCTGAAGCTTCACACATTCACTCAGAGGGAGGAAAAAAACCCGTTCAACACCGCCACAGCTCTGCTCTTGTGTCCATAGAAGTGCACTTCGCCGTTCCCTCCATCATCTCCCGTGCACTTTTTTATCCACACGCGCGCTCCCGTTCCGGTAACATCCCGGGGGTTTTATCAGAAGTCTGCTTTCTGCCCATCTTCACCTCCTTTTCCCTGCTGCCTCAATGCTGCCTTCATTCCGCCTACGAGCTGAAGAAAGGAGCTAAACTCATCACCAGGCTCTGATTGGACTGTGTATGTGCTGAGACTCTCTCTCTCTCTCTCTCTCTCTCTCTCTCTCACACACACACACACACACACACACCTGATCCTAGATCTACAAAAGAAGGTCAATGAAGTTCCGTGTTTGTTCTGCGGTAAATACTTTTCTGAGAGCGATTACGGCTCTGTCTCAGATCTGCCTCTGTGCACTTCCGAGTATTCAGAGTCGAGTTCAGCACGCCTCAGTACTGACTTTACACACGTCAGTATTCAGAACTCGGACGTAGCTACAGACTGAAGCGCTGTTCAGAAGTTACGCCAGGGTAAAGCTACTTTCGCATGTACAGCGATTTTAGCGCGGCAGGTCACCCGTCGCTGTACCGTGCGGTCGCCAGGCGTTCCTGTTACGGGTTGCCGTAGTGACGTTAATCGGCAGGCGGCGCAACCAGCGTTCCACTTTTCACAGCAAATCAGTTTGTCGGAATGGGACGGATCACGGATCACGTGCGTTCTGCTGTCTTTACTCCCGTCGGTAGCTCGGTCGCTCCAAATCTGCCTAAAGTTGAACTTTTCTCCACTCACGTCGAAAACGGACGCTCTCCGGTCGCTTCCTCGACGCGAGACGCTGTACGTGTCAACGTGCTTTAACGCACACGTAAGGATTGTAAGCATCTGCGATGCACATGTGGTCATATATTTTTTTGTCCAGCGATACATTTCACCCCTTTACTTACCGCAAGATTACTTTAACATGCAAACAATATCAGTTACACATGATCAGTATTACACCTGATACCTAATTATTTCTTTTCTAATCATTTTTGCTTATCGTATATGATAATGATAACGAGTCTTTATTGATCACGTATACATCACAGCACAGTGAATTCTTTTCTTCGCATACCCCAGCATGTCAGAGCGCAGGGTCAGCCATGAGACAGCGCCCCCTGGAGTAGAGAGGGTTAAGGGCCTTGCTCAAGGGCCCGACAGTTACCATTAAACCGTGTGAGTAATTAAAAAGCATTAACACAATTCGAATTTAATTCAAACCCAGAGCCTTAACCGCCAAGCCACCGCTGCCCTGTATATATTATATCACATTATATTATTTTATATTATATCATATTATATTATATTATATTATATTATATTATAGACTTGAATTCAATTCTAATTCTGTTAATGAGTTTTAATTACTCACACGGTTTAATGGTCAATATTTTATTGAGTAAATTCTCAAACTGCTGTACTGCAGAACATCTCCTAAACACTCATCGTAAATAAAGCTTGGAGCTGTGCATTAAACAGGCAAGTCTCCAGCACAGGTCCGATCCAGCTGTGTTGCAGAAATCCAGCTGTGGAGGAGATAAACACCGTTAGAGTCATGACTGTCGAGTATTCCCATTGTATTTGTGATGATGATGATAATAATAATAATAATAATAATAATAATAATAATAATAATAGATATAGTTGTAGATATTTTACTGGGTTTGGAAATGCTTGATGGAGGTTGCGTGTTCTCCCCGTGCTGCGGGGGTTTCCTCCGGGTACTCCGGTTTCCTCCCCCAGTCCAAACACATGCATGGTAGGCTGATCGGCGTGTCTAAAGTGTCCGTAGTGTATGAATGGGTGTGTGAGTGTGTGTGTGATTGTGCCCTGCGATGCACTGGCATCCATATAAATAAATAAATAAATAAATAAAATGTATCAGAACAGTGTGCGCCGGATCACGTGCTGTTCTGTGCGCTGCTGAATAACGAGTGTGGACGCCGTTTTGTTCGATTAACCCGGCGGTTAATGTGAGGATTACAGCTAGCGCTGTTCACGCAGTGATATATCGGCGATACACGAGACTCCGAGATATTAGATTTACTGCAACGCTCGCCGTCTTCTCACTCGGATATCATCCTATTAGTCTTTTTATTTCTCAGGTTTAAATTGCTTTTATGTTACATCATTTTACATTTGTGTGCCCTGAGATGGACTGGCGCCCTGTCCAGGGTGTACCCCGCCTCGTGCCCCACGCTCCCTGGGACAGACTCCAGGTTCCCCGCGACCCTGAAAAGGATAAAGCGGTGTAGAAGATGGATGGAGGATGGATCATTTTACATTTGGTAGCAGTTTTCTTTTAAAAAATGCAATTTCCTGTTAGATGACAAGGTGAGAACTTCACTAGCAAGCTAGCTAGCATTTGTCATGATGTCATAAGAATGAACTTAAGCTCCACCCTCCGTGACTCAGGGACGCTGTTGTTCAGGTGATTTAAAGTGTGACGGACTCAGTCCTCTGCTCCGAAAGCACTGAGAGGAATCTGACTCAGAAAGCGGGATTATTTTTAGCGGCTGCGTTAATAATAATGGATGTCATTTTATCTAAGGCCTGTGAGATAATGAATAAAACACGCTAATGAAGACGCACACACTCGCCTCCATGACTGAGCGGCGAGAAAAACAGCGATACTGACAGTGTTGTAGAAGTGTATTTCAGGAAGTACATGCTTCAGGGCTTGTTTTTTAGGGGTTGGTTAGGTGTTCGCGGAAGAGGTGGGTTTATCTCTCCGGTTTATCTCTCCGGTTTATCTCTCTGTACTCGGGTTTATCTCTCCGGTTTATCTCTCCGTACTCCGGTTTATCTCTCCGGTTTATCTCTCCGTACTCCGGTTTATCTCTCCGGTTTATCTCTCCGGTTTATCTCTCCGGTTTATCTCTCCATACTCCGGTTTATCTCTCCGGTTTATCTCTCCATACTCCGGTTTATCTCTCGGTTTATCTCTCCGGTTTATCTCTCCGTACTCCGGTTTATCTCTCCGGTTTATCTCTCCGGTTTATCTCTCCATACTCCGGTTTATCTCTCCGGTTTATCTCTCCGTACTCGGGTTTATCTCTCCAGTTTATCTCTCCATACTCCGGTTTATCTCTCGGTTTATCTCTCCGGTTTATCTCTCTGTACTCGGGTTTATCTCTGCGGTTTATCTCTCCGTACTCGGGTTTATCTCTCCGGTTTATCTCTCTGTACTCGGGTTTATCTCTGCGGTTTATCTCTCCGTACTCGGGTTTATCTCTCCGGTTTATCTCTCCGTACTCGGGTTTATCTCTCCGGTTTATCTCTCCATACTCGGGTTTATCTCTCCGGTTTATCTCTCCGGTTTATCTCTCCGTACTCCGGTTTATCTCTCCGGTTTATCTCTCCGTACTCGGGTTTATCTCTCCGTACTCGGGTTTATCTCTCCGTATTCGGGTTTATCTCTCCGTACTCGGGTTTATCTCTCCGGTTTATCTCTCCGTACTCGGGTTTATCTCTCCGGTTTATCTCTCCGTACTCGGGTTTATCTCTCCGGTTTATCTCTCCGGTTTATCTCTCCGTACTCGGGTTTATCTCTCCGTACTCGGGTTTATCTCTCCGGTTTATCTCTCCGTACTCGGGTTTATCTCTCCGTACTCGGGTTTATCTCTCCGTATTCGGGTTTATCTCTCCGGTTTATCTCTCCGTACTCGGGTTTATCTCTCCGGTTTATCTCTCCGTACTCGGGTTTATCTCTCCGTACTCCGGTTTATCTCTCCGGTTTATCTCTCCGTACTCCGGTTTATCTCTCGGTTTATCTCTCCGGTTTATCTCTCCGTACTCGGGTTTATCTCTCCGTACTCGGGTTTATCTCTCCGTACTCGGGTTTATCTCTCCGTACTCGGGTTTATCTCTCCGTACTCGGGTTTATCTCTCCGTACTCGGGTTTATCTCTCCGGTTTATCTCTCCGTACTCAGGTTTATCTCTCCGTACTCGGGTTTATCTCTCTGTACTCGGGTTTATCTCTCCGTATTCGGGTTTATCTCTCCGGTTTATCTCTCCGTACTCGGGTTTATCTCTCCGGTTTATCTCTCCGGTTTATCTCTCCGTACTCGGGTTTATCTCTCCGGTTTATCTCTCCGTACTCAGGTTTATCTCTCCGTACTCGGGTTTATCTCTCTGTACTCGGGTTTATCTCTCCGTACTCGGGTTTATCTCTCCGGTTTATCTCTCCGTACTCGGGTTTATCTCTCTGTACTCGGGTTTATCTCTCGGGTTTATCTCTCCGTACTCGGGTTTATCTCTCCGTACTCCGGTTTATCTCTCCGGTTTATCTCTCCGTACTCGGGTTTATCTCTCCGTACTCGGGTTTATCTCTCTGGTTTATCTCTCGATACTCGGGTTTATCTCTCCGGTTTATCTCTCCGTACTCGGGTTTATCTCTCCGTACTCGGGTTTATCTCTCCGTATTCGGGTTTATCTCTCCGGTTTATCTCTCCGTACTCGGGTTTATCTCTCCGGTTTATCTCTCCGTACTCGGGTTTATCTCTCCGTACTCCGGTTTATCTCTCCGGTTTATCTCTCCGTACTCCGGTTTATCTCTCGGTTTATCTCTCCGGTTTATCTCTCCGTACTCGGGTTTATCTCTCCGTACTCGGGTTTATCTCTCCGTACTCGGGTTTATCTCTCCGTACTCGGGTTTATCTCTCCGGTTTATCTCTCCGTACTCAGGTTTATCTCTCCGTACTCGGGTTTATCTCTCCGTACTCGGGTTTATCTCTCCGGTTTATCTCTCCGTACTCGGGTTTATCTCTCCGGTTTATCTCTCTGTACTCGGGTTTATCTCTCGGGTTTATCTCTCCGTACTCGGGTTTATCTCTCCGTACTCCGGTTTATCTCTCCGGTTTATCTCTCCGTACTCGGGTTTATCTCTCCGTACTCGGGTTTATCTCTCTGGTTTATCTCTCGATACTCGGGTTTATCTCTCCGGTTTATCTCTCCGTACTCGGGTTTATCTCTCTGGTTTATCTCTCCGGTTTATCTCTCCGTACTCGGGTTTATCTCTCCGTACTCGGGTTTATCTCTCCGTACTCGGGTTTATCTCTCTGGTTTATCTCTCTGTACTCGGGTTTATCTCTCCGGTTTATCTCTCGATACTCGGGTTTATCTCTCCGGTTTATCTCTCCGTACTCGGGTTTATCTCTCTGGTTTATCTCTCCGGTTTATCTCTCCGTACTCGGGTTTATCTCTCCGTACTCGGGTTTATCTCTCCGGTTTATCTCTCCGTACTCGGGTTTATCTCTCCGTACTCCGGTTTATCTCTCCGGTTTATCTCTCTGTACTCGGGTTTATCTCTCCGGTTTATCTCTCGATACTCGGGTTTATCTCTCCGGTTTATCTCTCCGGTTTATCTCTCCGTACTCGGGTTTATCTCTCCGTACTCGGGTTTATCTCTCCGTACTCGGGTTTATCTCTCCGTACTCGGGTTTATCTCTCGGGTTTATCTCTCCGTACTCGGGTTTATCTCTCTGTACTCGGGTTTATCTCTGCGTACTCGGGTTTATCTCTCTGGTTTATCTCTCCGTACTCGGGTTTATCTCTCCGGTTTATTCAATTCAATTTTATTTGTATAGCGCTTTTTACAATAGACATTGTCTCAAAGCAGCTTTACAGAAATATCAACACGGTGTACAGATATTAAAGGTGTGAATTTATCCCCACTGAGTGAGCCGGTGGTGACGGTGGAGAGGAAAAACTCCCTAAGATGTTTTAAGAGGAAGAAACCTTGAGAGGAACCCGACTCAGAAGGAACCCGTCCTCATCTGGGGAACAACAGATAGTGTGAAAAAGTTCATTATGGATTTATATGAAGTCTGTATGGCGTTAGGAGCAGCCGTAGTCCCAGCAGTCTGGAATTAGAGAAGATTTGAGCTCCATCCAGAGGCAGAAAGGATCTGGATCTCTAGTATCTCCATAAATTCGTGCGGGGCTCGGCGAAAGGAGAGAGGGAGAAAAAAGATAATTATGACTGCGAAGTAGTAGAACAGAATCTAGTCAGGGTAGGCTTGAGTAAACAAATACGTTTTAAGCCTAGACTTAAACACTGAGACTGTGTCTGAGTCCCGAACACTAATAGGAAGACTGTTCCATAACTGTGGGGCTCTATAAGAGAAAGCTCTTCCCCCTGCTGTAGCCTTCACTATTCGAGGTACCGTCAGATAGCCTGCATCTTTTGATCTAAGTAGGCGTGGAGGATCATATAAAACCAAAAGGTCGCTTAGATATTGTGGCGCGAGACCGTTTAGTGCTTTATAGGTCAATAAAAGTATTTTATAATTAATGCGAGATTTTACTGGGAGTGAATGCAGTGTGGATAAGATCGGGGTGATGTGTCGTATCTTCTGGTTCTAGTGAGGACTCTAGCAGCTGCATTCTGGACTAACTGGAGTTTGTTTATGCTCCTACTGGAACATCCAGACAGTACGGCATTACAGTAATCTAGTCTAGAGGTGACGAATGCATGAACTAGTATTTCTGCATCATGTAGTGACAATATGTTTCTTATTTTAGAAATATTTCTGAGATGAAAGAAGGCTATCCTAGTAATATTATCTACATGAGCGTCAGATGACAGACTGGAGTCAATAATCACTCCAAGGTCTTTAACTGCTGCACATGATGACACAGAAAGACCATCCAGAGTAACCATGTGATCAGAAAGATTTCTTCTAGCCACACGTCGTCCTAGTACAAGTTCTTCTTTCTGATCAGAATTAAGTAAAAGGAAGTTAATTAACATCCAACGTCTAATGTCCTTTACACAATCCTCAACTTTACTAAGCTGCTGTCTGTCCTCTGGCTTCGCTGAAACACACAGCTGTGTATCATCAGCATAACAGCGGAAGATCATTCCATGCTTATGAATAATTTGACCTAGAGGTAGCGTATATAAAGTAAAGAGCAGTGGGCCTAAAACAGAACCCTGTGGAACACCAAAAGTAACCTCAGTACGCATGGAGAAATCACCATTTACATCTACGAACTGATAACGATCGGTCAGATAAGACCTGAGCCAGGAGAGGACTGTTCCCTTAATACAACAACATTTTCTAGTCTATCAGGGAGAATAGTGTGATCTATAGTATCAAAAGCTGCACTAAGGTCGAGTAACACAAGCAGCGAGACACAACCCTGATCAGAGGTCAGTAGAGGGTCGTTTACTACTTTAACTAACGCTGTCTCTGTGCTATGATGAAGTCTAAATCCCGACTGATACATTTCATGAATGTTGTTCCTATCTCTCCGTACTCCGGTTTATCTCTCCGGTTTATCTCTCCGTACTCGGGTTTATCTCTTCAGTTTATCTCTCCGTACTCAGGTTTATCTCTCCGTACTCGGGTTTATCTCTCCGTACTCGGGTTTATCTCTCCGTACTTGGGTTTATCTCTCCGTACTCAGGTTTATCTCTCCGTACTCGGGTTTATCTCTCCGGTTTATCTCTCCGTACTCGGGTTTATCTCTCCGTACTCGGGTTTATCTCTCCAGTTTATCTCTCCGTACTCGGGTTTATCTCTACGTACGGGTTTATCTCTCCGTACTCGGGTTTATCTCTCCGTATTCGGGTTTATCTCTCCGGTTTATCTCTCCGTACTTGGGTTTATCTCTCCGTACTCGGGTTTATCTCTCCGTACTCGGGTTTATCTCTCCAGTTTATCTCTCCGTACTCGGGTTTATCTCTCCGTACTCGGGTTTATCTCTCCGTACTCGGGTTTATCTCTTCAGTTTATCTCTCCGTACTCGGGTTTATCTCTCCGTACTCGGGTTTATCTCTTCAGTTTATCTCTCCGTACTCGGGTTTATCTCTTCAGTTTATCTCTCCGTACTCGGGTTTATCTCTCCGGTTTATCTCTCCGTACTCGGGTTTATCTCTCCGGTTTATCTCTCCGTACTCGGGTTTATCTCTCCGTACTCGGGTTTATCTCTCCAGTTTATCTCTCCGTACTCGGGTTTATCTCTACGTACGGGTTTATCTCTCCGTACTCGGGTTTATCTCTCCGTATTCGGGTTTATCTCTCCGGTTTATCTCTCCGTACTCGGGTTTATCTCTCCGTACTCGGGTTTATCTCTCCAGTTTATCTCTCCGTACTCGGGTTTAACTCTACGTACGGGTTTATCTCTCCGTACTCGGGTTTATCTCTCCGTACTCGGGTTTATCTCTCCAGTTTATCTCTCCGTACTCGGGTTTATCTCTACGTACGGGTTTATCTCTCCGTACTCGGGTTTATCTCTCCGTACTCGGGTTTATCTCTCCGTACTCGGGTTTATCTCTCCGTACTCGGGTTTATCTCTCCAGTTTATCTCTCCGTACTCGGGTTTATCTCTACGTACTCGGGTTTATCTCTCCGTACTCGGGTTTATCTCTCCGGTTTATCTCTCCGTACTCGGGTTTATCTCTCCGTACTCGGGTTTATCTCTCCGTACTCGGGTTTATCTCTCCAGTTTATCTCTCCGTACTCGGGTTTATCTCTCCGTACTCGGGTTTATCTCTCCGTACTCGGGTTTATCTCTCCAGTTTATCTCTCCGTACTCGGGTTTATCTCTACGTACTCGGGTTTATCTCTCCGTACTCGGGTTTATCTCTCCGGTTTATCTCTCCGTACTCGGGTTTATCTCTCCGTATATGTTCTGAATGTCTATTTTGTGGCCTGAGTTCAAATCAAATTTGAGTGTAATAAAGGATATTCACTGAGCTGCGCTGTTTTTATTTTCTGTACATTTGATAACATCTCTTGCAGTAGGGCGGATCAGATCAGTCATGTGTGGATGATGGTGTTGTAGCGCCACTCAGTGGCCATAATGATCAAATCTCCTGTGTTTGTGTATGTATGCACAAAAGTGTGTCCTTTTTGTTGACATATTCTCTGCTTTACTCAGTGCGAGTGTCCCAGTGATGAAAGAACATCTGAACTACTCTAGAATGAAATGTTTTATTTGATGCTACTTCATGTCACACTTTTAAAGTTTTCATTTGACTCGCGTTCATATATTACTTTTCATTTAAGTTCCAAAATCTCAGTTCAGGGTCATTTAACTTAATTTAAATTAATTTAAAGTCAAGTTCATTTTAATTGTATTTTGTTATACATTAAATACCCCTTTACCTTTAGCACCTTTACTTTAGTGTTATAAATGTATTATATTATTGTATTATTGAATTAATACATGTGTAAATATTTAATGTCTTGATCATTATAGATTATTGCTGAAATCTATGTATAGATATTACTTAATTATAATAATTGGATTTTAAAATTTCTGGGGTATGAGGGTTTTTTTTATATGATTTAATTAAATATTAAATACCACTTTTTTAATTTTTACAAACGTGATTTATAGAACCATTATAACAAATAGGAGGAATAATAAAATAATACGAATTGTAGTTAGAATGTGTTTGTCCATGGAGTATTGATTAGGATTGTTTATTATTGATTATTAATGAAATATATTAATGTAATTACTCTCTCTAACCAGTAGATGTCGCTTTAATCCTTCTAATGTCCTCAATGTTGAGAACGCCAACTGGGCTGAGTCCGTAATGGAGCAGTATTGGATATAACATGCACTGCGTAGGGCGGAGAGCGGCGTTCATTTTCCCCCTGGGTAGTGCACGTTTGTAGGGAGTAAGGATGCCGTTTTAAACCCAGCCGCCGGCGTCGTTCCATTCAAAATGGCGTCTGTGGTTGCGCGTGCGGTGGACCGAAGCTCACCTCGGCTTCGATGTAGCGCCGGCTAGTACCGACTATCAGCGATGGTTTCGGGTCACACCGAATATTTCCGTTTTCGCGATATGGACCAGATAATTAGTGAACGGTTTCATTGAAAGGTTTCCGTATGTGTGTGTATATGGATATAAAATGATATCCCGGTGTGGAAATAGAGAAATAAACCGGTTTAATCCTCGCAGTCGGAGAGAGGCGAAGCTAATGTTTTATATTTGCACTTCCGGGTTCGGACCGTGATGGAGATGGACCGAGAGGACGGTACCGAGTTCGTCCTGTCTTTCGCCGTGGATGTCAATGAAAACCGAGCTGAAGGATGTAAAACACACACACACCAACCTTTGGACCAGACTGGGTGTGTTCACAGGAACAGTGTGTTTATTGCAGGTCCAAAATATACTGTGAACTCTGGAGAAAACCGGGTCACTTCTGAGGAGATAAATGGGTTTCCAGAACCTGATGGTGTGATTGAACTGAATCTGGAACCAAAGGATGGAGACTTGAAACCAGACACATCTGGACACATCGGGACCCCAGATGGAGAAACGGGATGTTTTGGAGAAATCAATCCCGACTTGAATCCAAACAGAACTCTTGATTGTTCCGGTGCTCACCTGACGGCGTCGGGACTCATAAACTCAGTAAATGGAGAAGTGGATTTTTGTGGATTCCATGCCAGCCCAGTCGTAAGTGAAGGAACAGCAGGTGTTGGGGGAAACATTGGCAGTCTGATCACATCTGGAGAAACATCAGATACTAGAGGAACCCGCTCCAGCTGGTTTATATCTGGTGAAACAGTGAGCGGTCATGGAAGCGACGGTCGTCCGACTGCATCTGGACACGTAAACACATCAGATGTTTGGGAATTCCATGCCAGTACACTTGTGATTGGAGAATCCAGTGGCAATCAGACCACATCTGAAGAAACATCAGGTGCTAGAGGAACCAACATAAGCTGGGCTGTAACTGGAGAAGCAGCTAGCGTTGCTGAAACTAACGGCAATCCGACTGCGTCTAGAACCACGTACACGTCGGATGGAGGAGATGAAGATATTTGGGAATTTCATGGTAATCAGGCAACATCTGGAGAAATAATGGCAACCCGATGGACCCGTGTCAGCCCAGATGCTTTAGTAGAAACATCAGGCACCAGGGGATCCAATGCTGTAGCTCGAACAACAGTAAGTATTAGAGGAACCGATGCTATTCCTACCACATCTGGACCTTGTGCCAACATGAGTACATGTGAAGAAACGATCAACAACTCGAGAACCTGTATTCGCCTGATTGTAGCTGGAGAAATGATGGATATTGGAGGAACCACTGGCGATTTGACAGCGTCTGGGGAAAGAGATGGTACCAGGTGTACCCAGGTCAGCTCGGTTGTTGAAGAAGAAACCTCACAGACTCGGGAAACCAACGCTAGCCCAAGGGTAGCTAATGAAATGGTGGATATTGGAGGAACCAGTGCTAGTTTGTCCACATGTAGAGAAACAGCAGGTACAAGGAGAACCAGTGCCGGCCCAATTGTTACAGCAGAAGACATGTTAGGAACCTGTGAAAACAACACCAGTTTGAGTGTAGCTGGAGAAACCGTGAGTATTGGAGGAAATCATGCCAATCTAACCACATCTGGAGAAACAGCAGATACCAAGAGAACCCATCCTGGCCCATTTGTAGCTGGAATTGTTGGCAGCCTGATCCCATTAGATGTCACAACAGCAGCTACTGTAACTGGAGAACCCGTGAGCATGAGGGAAACTGGTGTGAGCCAAGTAGCAGCTGGACCCATCGACACAGTGCCACTTGTGGATGGAGTGTTACCTCAGGATCAGGTTTCTGGGAATTCCCAGCTGGGAAATGATGCGACGAAAACCAAGTTTGCCATCTGGGAAAATCCATACTGTCAAGCAAGTCCAAGGGTGTGTGTCGGGAAGCGTCCGAGTGCCTGCTGTACGGAATTGGAGATGAAAATACCCAACGGAGACGTGAACTCTGGAGAATTACAGATGGACAAAATTGAGTGTGAAGGAACGTTTACAAACGAAGCTCTCGACAAAGGTGTCAGGGTGGGAAATTGCGGATATTTAGTTATAAACCGGAGAACCATGTCGGGAACCTCCTCCATCCCCATTTATTCCCTCAGGGAACCTTGGAACGCCGCAGAGCGGAAACAGGAAGTGAGGAGAATCTCAGATCTTGGACCAGAAACCAACCCAAAGCTTTCTATAGCTAACGTTAATGAAGACGCGAGCAACCATGAGATCGAAACTCGACCAGAGTACGATGTGGACTTTCGCGACGGTGTCGCTGTGACGAGACCGCGGACTCTGAGGACTAATCCCGGGCAGGCGGTGTCACTCAGCTGTGACTCCACCCCCCTGAACGACGATAACGCCGGTTATTTCGTAGACGATGGAGACATGGACGTTATTATGAACAGCTTGGAGGTCGGCCGTCGACAGAGTGCTCCTGATAAACTTCAGGAGGGCGTCGATCCTGAACCATCAGCCGAGCGGACGGCGAACAAGAGGCACAGTTTCGCCGATTTCCTAACGAGGTACAAACGAATGGCGCGACGATTAAATCGCCAATCAGATATAACGCATATAAACCTTTAGTCTTGTAGCTTCAGTGGAGGGAAAAAACCACGATATAGTCAGTGACTGAAACCTTAAATATTCGGTTCCTTAAATAAAAAAACATTGCTGTGTTTCCAGTCGTTACGTGCCGGGTTTTAGTTAACGGGCCGACGTTAATTTTAAAATAAAAATTTTCAGACAATTAAAATATTATTACAGAAATACAAGTTTAAGGCTAAATCATGTGGCAGAACTAAAAATGATATAAATACACAATGAGAACGATAATAATGATATAGTCACACAAGTGAAACTATATTATATATTTAAAAAAATTCATTATAAATATTTATAAAAATTCATCATTAATTCTAATAAAATCAGGATCTTTATGCAGCACTAATATTAAAAGTAAAATATTCTAGCAATAAAAATAAGGCGTGAAATAAACAATAATATGATCATCAAGACACGAATGGAAAAGTAATATAAAAAAATGTAAATATCAAAAGTTTTTAAAAGTGTATATATATATTTTTTTAAAAATAATAATAATAAAAAACTTAATGTGACTATTCTGTTAAATAAAATAAAAAAAGTCAAATAATATAGTGATAAAAAAACAATAAAATAGAATTAATAATGAATAAAAACAAGACATAAATGCAACAGTAAAATAAATAGTAATAAAACCTTGTATAAATGTATAAAATTCAAATTTGACTATTAATGATAAGTGTGTGTGATGTGTAACCTTAGTTAGATGCTTAAGGTTAATATAGTTATGATGATAAATGGAATTTAAATGAAAATGAGAAAGCAGGTGAATTCATTTTACTGTCACGGCTGCGCATTTAAAGCGGCAGTCAGAGGTTACTCGAGGTCACGCTCCTGATTCCTTCTGGAGATAATCACAGCCTTCTTCACTTCCTGTAGGGATTTGTGTATAACTTTCCCATTTACTTCCTGGTTTGCATTTCGACTCTCAGGTGTGTGGGAGTGTGTGTGGGAGTGTGTGTGGGAGTGCGTGTGGGAGTGCGTGTGGGAGTGCGTGTGGGAGTGCGTGTGGGAGTGCGTGTGGGAGTGCGTGTGTGAGTGCGTGTGTGAGTGCGTGTGTGAGTGCGTGTGTGAGTGCGTGTGTGAGTGCGTGTGTGAGTGCGTGTGTGAGTGCGTGTGTGAGTGCGTGTGTGAGTGCGTGTGTGAGTGCGTGTGTGAGTGTGTATACTTCCTGCATAGGTCTTTAGCGGAACTGGTTTTGTGCTGTTTAGCGTGTGCAGATTAGATCAGCTGTTTGTGACGTTACAACCTGGAATTTCAGTGGAATTTTATTTGGATTTCATGTATTGGACATACACAAAAAAATCCAAACTGGTGAAGTGAAAAAAATTACTTAATTTTATGAAGGCCCTAAATAAGATCTGGTGCAACCAGTTACCTTCAGAAATCACACAATTCCTTCAGTATAGTCCACCTGTGTGCAATCTAAGTGTCACATGATCTCAGTATATATACATACACCTGTTCTGAAAGGCACCAAGGTCTGCAACATCACAGAGCAAGCAGCACCATGAAGACCAAGGAGAGCTCCAAAGTTGTGGAGAAGTACACATCAGGGTTGGGTTATAGAACAAAAAATCAGAAACTTTGATTGAACATTCCACGGAGCATCATTAAATCCATTTTTAAAAAAAGATTTCCAGAATTGAAGGAAAGATGGACGGCGCTAAATAAAGGGAAATTCTTGAGGGAAACCTGTTTCAGTCTTCCAGAGGTTTGAGACTGGGGCAGAGGTTCACCTTCCAGCAGGGCAATGACTCTAAGTGTACTGCCAAAGCGACACTCGAGTGGTTTAAGGGGAAACGGTTAAACGTCTTGGAATGGCCTAGTGAAAACCCAGACCTCAATCCAACTGAGAATCTGTGGAATGACTTAAAGACTGCTGAACAGCAGCGGAACCCCGCCACTTGGATTCCCAAAAAATCCACTTAAATTCAAGGTTGTGAAGCAACAAAATAGGAAAAGTTCCGGGGGGTGAATACTTTTGCAAGGCACTGTAGTCTTCTTTCCACCAATCAGAGATGTTGCTGTAACCGTGGCGATATGTGGCATGTGAATTGATCTCACGCTGCTGTTTTTGTTAAACTATGTAAGGTGATAGATGCAGAACCAGTAAGGTGTTTGAACGAGCGCGCCGGTGTGTCAGGGAAGTGTTCAGGAGTTCCTGTTCCTTGTTTCTGTCTCTACAGAAGTCTGTTCTCCTGGAAGCCCAGAGAGACGAAGGCCACGGCACCTGCTTCAGGATGGAGATTATTCGGGAAAATTTCTCCCAAGGAAAACGACACAAAAGACTCCAGAATCCCACAGCAGGTAAGGAAGAGCGGGGACCCGAGCTCGCTGGCGCGGAGAGGGATGACAGGATGACGTCATTTGTCAAGTTGAAGTTAAGGTGGTGTTCCCTCGTGCAGTTTGAGATGTCAGACAGGCAGGCAGAGATCCGGGCTGAGATGGATGGATCATCAGGCTGGAAGGAAGAATAGGGCTGAATGTCATCAGCACAGCAATGAGACTCAATCACAGGCCCCAGAGATGTAGTATAAAGAGAAAAGAGCAGTGGACCCAGAACCGAGCCCTGTGGAACCCCAGTTGGGAGTTGCTGAGTTTCAGAAACTCCTCCATGATACCTTGAAGGATCTGCCTGAGAGATCCTTCCACCCAGCGCAGAGCCGTTTAGAGCTGTTGCAGATGCCTTTTCTATAGCTGTTGGCTTCTCCCTCTGTTCTGTCTGTGTGTCTGTGTGTGTGTGTGTGTGTGTGTGTGTGTGTGTGTGTGGACAGAGAGTAGCTTTGAGCTTCTGTAATCCATTTTGCTTATGATTCACCCCACGCAATCCACAGGTGTCTCTCTGTATTCCCCACACGCGCGCACACACACACACACACACACACACACACACACACACACACACACACACGCGCACATGCACATAATGAGGGTGTTTATGAAGCACTCGAGGACATGAGCGTATTGAAGTGTTTATTATAACTGTATTCTGCATATTAAATCTGGAGGCGTATCAGGTCTCGATCGCGTTCCTGCTCTTCTGTAGCGCGGTTCTCTTGCACTCGGACGCTTGCGTTGATGAGGATAGAGATGTCATTAGTGTCATGACACAGACATCAAACACTTCATTATTGTGCTGTAAATCCGTTTCTGATAGCTGAGGTGTTCGGCCGCAGCACGTGACCACACCCCAAACCCAATAACACACTGAACACCCTGCACTTCTGACGTGATGGAGCGCGGTGGTGTTCACACACCTGATTCACCTCAGGAGTGTCCTGAACACAACACACAACACACTTCATCCTCAACACACACAACACACAACACACTTCACCCTGAACACACAACACACTTCACCCTGAACACACAACACACAACACACTTCACCCTGAATACACAACACACTTCACCCTGAACACACAACACACTTCACCCTGAACACACAACACACTTCACCCTGAACACAACACACTTCACCCTGAACACACAACACACAACACACTTCACCCTGAACACACAACACACTTCACCCTGAACACACAACACACTTCACCCTGAACACACAACACACTTCATCCTCAACACACACAACACACAACACACTTCACCCTGAACACAACACACTTCACCCTGAACACACAACACACAACACACTTCATCCTCAACACACAACACACTTCATCCTGAACACACAACACACTTCATCCTGAACACACAACACACTTCACCCTGAACACACAACACACAACACACTTCACCCTGAACACACAACACACTTCATCCTGAACACACAACACACTTCACCCTGAACACACAACACACTTCACCCTGAACACACAACACACTTCACCCTGAACACACACAACACACAACACACTTCATCCTGAACACACAACACACTTCATCCTGAACACACAACACACTTCACCCTGAACACACACAACACACAACACACTTCATCCTGAACACACAACACACTTCATCCTGAACACACAACACACTTCATCCTGAACACACAACACACAACACACTTCATCCTGAACACACAACACACTTCATCCTGAACACACAACACACAACACACTTCATCCTGAACACACAACACACTTCATCCTGAACACACAACACACAACACACTTCATCCTGAACACACAACACACTTCATCCTGAACACACAACACACTTCATCCTGAACACACACAACACACTTCATCCTGAACACACAACACACAACACACTTCATCCTGAACACACAACACACAACGCACTTCATCCTGAACACACAACACACTTCACCCTGAACACACACAACACACTTCATCCTGAACACACAACACACTTCATCCTGAACACACACAACACACTTCATCCTGAACACACAACACACTTCATCCTGAACACACAACACACTTCACCCTGAACACACACAACACACT